>NC_056731.1:1344031931-1344069262 GCF_019279795.1 Protopterus annectens
TTGTTCACTGTTCATGTAGTTATGTCTACAGTACAGCCCCCATACTCACTGTTCAGTATGTTATCTGTAGAGTATGCACTGTTCTCACTGTTCATTGTATTTTGTCTAAAGTTCAGCCCCCATACTCACTGTTCAGTATGTTATGTCTACAGTTCAGCCTCTTTACTCACTGATCAGTATATTATGTCTACAGTTCATCATTGTTCTCACTGCTCATTGTGATACATCTACATTTTAGCCCCCATACTCACTGTTCAGTATGTTATGTCTACATTTTAGCCCCCATACTTACTCTTCAGTATGTCAAGCATACAGTTCAGCCCATATACTCAATGTTGAGTATTTTATGTCTACAGTTTTGCCCTATACCCCCTGTTCAGTATGTTATGTCTACAGTTCAGCCCCCCCATGCTCACTGATCAGTATGTTACATGTACAGTTCAGCCCCCCGTACTCACTGTTCAGTGTGTTATGCATACAGTTCATCACCCATACTTACTGTTCAGCATGTTATGTCTTCAATTCAGCCCCCATACTCACTGTTCAATATGTTTTCTGTAAAGTATAGCACTTTTCACACTGTTCATTGTGTTATGTCTACAGTTCAATCCCCATACTCACTGTTCAGTATGTTATGTTATAGCTCCCATTCACTAACGGACGCCATGTTTAATTCCCCACTCAACCCCTCAGCTGTTGTGCTTCCCTGGCTCCAGCGTCCACACCCAAGTACTTGGGCCCCTGCCAACCCTGCCCTAATCCCCTGAAAATACCCTCCTGAACTCTCTGGCCAAGACCCAGCTCCATCGACGTATTAATCCAAAACTATAAGGCCTCACAGTTCACAGAGTTTTCCTACTATAAGGATTCAAGAAACTTGGGCCCCTGCCCACCCTGCCCTAACCTCCTGAAAATACCCTCCTGAACTCTCTGGCCAAGATCCGGCTCCATTGACCTATTAATCAAAACCTATAAGGCCTCACAGTTCCCAGAGTTCTCCTACTATAAGGATTCAAGAAACTTGGGCCCCTGCCCACCCTGCCCTAACCTCCTGAAAATACCCTCCTGAACTCTCTGGCCAAGAACCGGCTAAAACGACCTATTAATCCAAAACTATAAGGCCTCACAGTTCCAAGAGTTCTCCTACTATAAGGATTCAAGAAAGTATATGTACTGTTGTAACTCTGTGCTGTTATTAGTTGATTCTACTAGGTCGCAGTACGCTTCCCTGCCAGACTAGCCAGCAGCCTCTACCCCCCCTTCATTACTGCTTGCACTCCTAGCTCTCCCCATATTTCAACCCCCTTCTCTGCTGCTTCAGTTCTCCCTGTACTTCTTACTGCCTTTCCTGAACCTCGATAGCTCCCTTCCTGATTCTCCCCTTGGGGTCTCTACTGACCACTAGGTGGCACTCCACTACCTTCTTACTGTTCCAACTACTTTTCCCTCTCCTTCCTTATCTCCCCAACTACAGCCCTCTAACATCCTTTCCTTTGCTCTCTCCCTCTCTACTGTCCAGGACTCCCAGACATTCTTTGCTTTATACTTAGCCCTCCTCTATTCCCTTCTCTGAAGTCTCTTCCTTCTCCCTCTGTCTTTCTCCTTTGCATCTACCCTCTAACTCCTCTTCTCTGCACATCTCACTACCCATCCTCTCTCCTTCACGTACCTTACCTATTTTTACATTCTCTGCTAAACTTGCCAAATTTACCTTCTTACTACTCACTCTTTACTGATTGTCTTCCTCACTTTTTCCTCCTCTGGCTCTTCCTGCTCGACTTCCGGCTTGTATCTGCTCTCTCTATCCACTCTCCTTCCCCCTTGCCCTCTCTCTCCCCCTTCTCCACCCACTTCCTCTCCTACTCTTTATAGCTCCCGTTCACTAACGGACGCCATCTTTAATTCCCAACTCAACCCCTCAGCTGCTGTGCTTCCCTGGCTCCAGCATCCGCACCCAAGTAGTAAGTCACTGGCTTTTATGCTTAACTGAATTACAGGACTGTTCATTGTTTATTTTCCTGCTGTTTAAATGTCTTTTAAATGACTTTCAAATGACTTTAAATGACTTTTTTTGTACTTGTTTTCCCCCATTTGCACTCGCCATTTGGTTGGCGCGTTGCTTGCCAAAATGGCGTCTTATCTGCTAAGGACTTGTTTGTTTGCTGTTGTTTATTTGTTTTCACAGAAGTTTTTCTAACTTCAATTTAACAGTCTTGCTATCTGTATAGCAGCGGTAGCTGATATTGTTGACTTAATTCTGGGCTAGTCGCTGAGGGTTCCAACCTGTTTGTTCCCATTTACACTCGCCATTTGGTCAGAGCGTTGCTCGCCAGACTGGCTTCTTATCTGCTAAGGACTTGTTTGTTTGCTGTCGTTTATTTTTTTTTTACAGAAGTTTTTCTAACTTCAATTTAACAGTCTTGCTACCTGTATAGCAGTGGTAGCTGATATTGTTGACTTAATTCTGGGCTAGTCGCTGACGGTTTCAACCTATATAATCCATATTAGATTAGCAAATATAACAATATAGGACAGCATATATCCTAGTTCCAACGTGCTGCATGTCGGCTCTGCCGTAACTACTTGGGGTTTGCTTTAATCATTTAACTAACTCAGTGCTAGTCACACAACACTCAAAGAAAGCCACCAATACGCTTTCTTTCCTAAGAATAGCTATTGTCCGTGTGCTTAACTGTTGGGGCTTGCTTTATTTTTAACTAACTCCATGCTAGTCACACAGTATTTCTAATCAATGTAGACTCTAATGATGTGTGTAACTAGTCGCACAGTATTTCCAACCATTGTAGCCTCTAATTGCTTGTTTATGTAATCCTTGGCTGTGTTGACTGTTTGGGGCTTTTCTTTTAGCTGAATTCATGCTTGCTGCACAGTATTCATACAAATGCTGCCTATAAATGTTTTTCTTTCGTGAAGCTCTCTGCTGTAATTCAACTGTTTGGGCTTGCTTATTTTAACCAAAATACTAGCTTGTTATCCTGAACTGTAGTTCCAGGCAATCTGCTGTGCTTGGTTCATTTCACCTGGCTTCTCAGTGTGGTCTGAAGCCTCGCAAGTCAGCTAGGTGTGCTTTCTAAATTGTCTACTACTTTACTTCCTCTGTGCAAACAAACTGTGTTTAGCTGTCTCAGGGTATTTCAGCAAGAGTATAACCTATTGTCTTTTTATTTATCCTGCTGCTATTTGCATTTATTTAGCTCAAAATAACTTTATGATTGCCTGACATTTGTCTACCTATGGTTTTATTTATTTATTTTTTGCTGCAATGCATCTATTTGTTCAAAATAACTTTATGAATACCTGTCATTGTTTTCCTGTATAACTTGATGCCTTCACTGCTGCTTAAAATCTCTTTTCTTTCCACTGTATTTTACAGCTTGGGCCCCTGCCCACCCTGCCCTAACCTCCTGAAAATACCCTCCTGAACTCTCTGGCCAAGAACCAGCTCCATCGACCTATTAATCCAAAACTAGAAAGCCTCACAGTTCCCAGAGTTCTCCTACTATAAGGATTCAAGAAAGTATGTGTACTGTTGTAACTCTGTGCTGTTATTAATTGATTCTACTAGGTCGCAGTATGCTTCCCTGCCAGACTAGCCAGCAGCCTCTACCCCCCCCTTCATTACTGCTTGCACTCCTAGCTCTCCCCATATTTCAACCCTCTTCTCTGTTGCTTCAGTTCTCCCTGTACTTCTTACTGCCTTTCCTGAACCTCGATAGCTCCCGTCCTAATTCTCCCCTTGGGGTCTCTGCTGCCCCAGACTGACTGACCACTAGGTGGCGCTCCACTACCTTCTTACTGTTCCCACTACTTTTCCCTCTCCTTCCTTATCTTCCCTACTACAGCCCTCTAACATCCTTTCCTCTGCGCTCTCCCTATCTACTGCCCAGGACTCCCAGCCATTCTTTGCTTTATACTCAGCCCTCCTCTATTCCCTTCTCTGAAGTCTCTTCCTTCTCCCTCTGTCTTTTTTCTTTGCATCTACCCTCTAACTCCTCTTCTCTGCACATCTCACTACCCATCCTCCTCTCTCCTTCACTTGCCTTACCTATTTTTACATTCTCTTTTAAACTTGCCAAACTTACCTTCTGTCTACACACTCTTTACTGATTGTCTTCCTCACTTTCTCCTCCTCTGGCTCTTCCCGCTCTGTTTGCCCTTCGGGCTCACTCCGCTCCCCTACCCTGTCCCCAAATCCCACACGCCCCCAGAACCTCCTCATTTATACCTCCCCAACTCCTCCCTCTTACTGTTTTAACCAATCACAATCTTACCCTACTCCCTCTATCCCTACATCAATTAACCAATCTTAACCCCCTCTTATTTCCCTGCCCACTCATTCTCCTCCCTCTTTTCACTGCACTTAACCTTACCCTCTCCTCTCCTAACTTTATATCTCCCTTACTCTCCTTTACCTTCTCTCCACAACCACTCTCTGCTACCTTTCTTATTACTCCCTTCCACACCCCACCCATTCAAACATGCCCTGCCAAATTGTCTTTTCCCTCAGACTCCCCTTCTCTCTTCTCATCTTTCTTATTCCTCTCCATCATGCTACTTCATACTGCTTAAAAACTCACCCATACCTGCCTACTACTCATACTATCACTTTCACTCACCCACATCCTCTTCGACTCTCTCACTTCCACTCCATTTCCCTCTCCCTTATCACAATAAACCTACTACACCTCTTCCATCCCAAAATACTCTTTTCCTCTACAAAAAGCTTCTCTCTTATATTTCCACTAACCCCAAACATCTTCCCACTCTCCAAACTTAAAAAACAAAAAGTTATCTCATGTAATTTCCTAGCCTTATCTGGAGACATTCACCCAAACCCTGGCCCCTGCCTCAGTACAAACAACTCATTCCCTCCTTCACCCTCCTCCCTCACTTTAAATAAGCCTCTCCCTCCTCCTTCTTCTCTTACTTCCTCTCTTAGCACTCTTAAGGTTTCACTAACAATGCCCAGAGCCTTAACAACAAAATTCACCATGTTCATGCTTGGATTAATCACAACCAACCTGACATCTTAGCCATCTCTGAAACCTGGCTAAAACCCCATATCTCTGATTCTGAAATCATACCTTCAGGTTTCAACATCCTCAGAAGTGAACGATTAAATAAAAAAGGTGGAGGCTCTGCCCTAATCTACTCTAACCTTCTCTCCATAATCCCCCTGCAAATCCCAAACCCTCTATTCAAAAATACTGAAATAACCACTTGTCTGCTCCAACTCAATAAACATAAAAATATCTGCTTAATTTCCTTGTACATCTCCCCAGGCGATAATATGTCTACCCTTGAGAATATTCTCCACTGGGCCTCATCTGAAATAAAATATGAAACATTTATCCTAGGCGACGTCAACATTGATTGGAACAAAATCAACGCATCTTCCCCCTCCCTAGCTATCAACCTTTTCAACTTCTCCCAAGTAATCCATTCTATAACCAGACCTAACAAAAACCACCACCTAGGATCCATCATAGATTGGATTTTAGTCTCCCATCCAAACAAAATCTCTCTATCTGGAACTATCCCTGACTCGTTTAGTGACCATCTCCCTGCCTTCATTCATCACTCAGCTAATCCCTCACAATTCCAACATCATTACATTCAAACTCGTAACCTTATCAACCCCACAATTTTCTCCAACATTTTCAAACAAATCAACTGGCAAATCCTTTACACTCTCTCCCTTGATGACGCCATAGAATATTTTAACTCCATCTTGTTAAATACCCTTAACTCCCTAGCCCCCCTAAGAAACAAACGAATCAAAGCCAATTCTGCTCCTTGGCTGACCAAAGAAACTAAACATACTATACATCTCAGAGACAAATCCTGGAAACTTTATCAGAAAAGTAAACTGTCTTCTGCCTTGCTCCAATATACCCAACTCCGCAACCAAGTAAAAAAACTAATCACCTGGGACAAAAAAAAACTACTACAATAAACTTTAGTCCAATAATAACAACAACCCAAAACAATTCTGGAAATCTGTTAACTCTCTTCCTCATCCTGGGTCAAGAAATAACCCCTGCCCTGACCCTAGTTTAACTGACAAGGAACTGAGCTCTCTCTCTTCAACACTTTCTTCACAGATTCTATAGCCAAGCTTACCAAAACTTTCCCTGGCAACAATCCTTCCAACTTCCTAAAATCTTCTTATAACTGTCACCCTAATTTCCAACTCAAACCAGTTTCCACAACGTTTATAAAAAAGCTCTTATCCAAACTAAAGCCATGTTTCAATGCCCCCGACAACATTTCCCCCTCCTTCCTCAAATGCGCAGCCAAAGGAATTGCTCTCCCAATAAGCATCCTGATTAACCAATCCTTAAAAGAGTCATACGTACCCAAACTTTGGCATTCAGCCTAAATTCTACCACTTCATAAAGGAGGTAAAAACAACTCCATTTCTAATTTCCGCCCCATAGCCCTCCTCTCTCCAATATCTAAAATTCTAGAGAAATGTGTCCACTACCAACTTTTACCCTACTTAACTCAGAATCAGTTACTTGCACCCACCCAACATGGGTTCCGTCCCGGTCACAGCATCATAACTGCCTGACTTTCCTTCTTAGAAACAGTTAATCAAGCCCGATATTCTAGACTTCTTGTATCCACTGTTCTGCTAGATCTGTCTAAAGCCTTTGACACCATCTCCCATACACACCTTCTCTTCCATCTCTCCAACCTTAATCTCTCCACTAATACTCTATCCTGGTTCTCCAGTTACCTCTCTGAGAGATCTCAGGCTGTTAGATGGAAGGACTCTACCTCCTCCTTCTTACCTACTCCTACCGGCGTTCCTCAGGGATCCATCCTTGGTCCCAAACTTTTCAACATCTTCATAAACAACCTTCACACTGCTCTCCCAGACACTTCAGTCATCCAATACGCTGATGACTCTACCTTAGTCTGTGCCGCCCCCAACTTTTCTGAACTTCTCTCTAAAACACAAACAGCTTTTTCCACTACAGAAAACTGGATGCACCAAAACCATCTCTCCCTCAACTCCAATAAATCTAAAATACTAATTTTCCTCCCTACCAAGGCTTCTTCCTTTGACAAAAACACTTTCAACATCCTCAGCCAAACCAACTCCCCCATAGAAGTGGTCCCTTCTGCTAAACTCCTTGGCATAACCATTGACGATCACCTCAAATTCGACCTCCACATACAACAAAACATAAAAAAAAACTCACCAAAAGTTAGGTATGCTCTACAGGAATAACCTATTTCTTTCAAAATGCTCTAGGCAAACCTTAGCTACCTCCTACCTCCTTCGCTCTCTACTTTATGGTGCCCCTCTTCTAACTAATCTGTCTGCCTCCCTCACCTCTAAACTTGAAACTTGCTATAATAAAATCTCTAAATTTGCCATGAAATCCAAAACCTCAACCCACCACTGCCTCACCCTTCAATCTCTGAACTGGTTAGAACTTTCCAACCACCTTGACTATCTGCAACTAACAACCACTCACAAATTAATATTCTACCCAGGAAAATGCCCAGCCTTATCCAACATCCTTCCCCCTTACATCCCTAACTGATCATTAAGATCCGAACACCAAAATCTAATCTCCATTCCCAGACCTAAACATCCTGCCAGCCAGCAACTACTATCCTTCTCTCTAGGTAAAAAATGGAACTCTCTCCCTCCTTCACTTAGGACCATACCTAACACGGAATACTTCAAAACCCAACTCTTCTTACACCTATCTTCCAAATGGAAATGCTCCTGCTTTCACCCTACATAATTTCAAGGATTTTCTACTCTAAGCCCCTCTACTCCAGAACCTTTCTGCTCTCTAATTCCAGCTAATGGTTTTAGCTGACTCTCACTTGACTGTAAGGATGAAAATATTGCAAATTATGTTACTACCTTAAAAAAAAAAAATTGTTATTTAGCATTTGCAGTGTTCTTAATATGTATTCTTGCTGTGTGGACATTCTATTGTAATTTTACATTTGCAGTGTTCTTATTATGTATTCTTGCTGTGTGGACATTCTATTGTAATTTTATCTCTTGCATTGTATCCTTGATTGTACTGCCTTTGGAGCTTTTCTCCCTGGGCCTCCACTGAAAATGGGTACTTCTTGGCCCAGAGGACTTCCCCGGTAATCAAACTGAAATAAATAAAATAAATAAATAAAATTATGTATACAGTTCAGCACTGTTCTCACTGTTCAGTATGTTATGCCTACAGTTCAGCCCCAATGCTCACTGTTCAGTATGTTACGTCTACAGTTCACCACTTCTTCACAGGACCACCCCCAAACTCACTGTTTATTGTGTTAGGTCTACAGTTCAGCCCCCGTACTCACTGTTCAGTATGTTATATCTTCGGTTTAGCCCCATATTCACTGTTCAGTATGTTATGTCTACAGTTCAGCCCCTATACTCATTGTTCAGTATGTTATGCCTACAGTTCAGCCCCCATACTCACTGTTCAGAGTGTTACGTCCACAGTTCAGCCCCCATACTCACTGTTCAGTATGTTATGTCTAGAGTTCAGTCCCTGTACTCACTGATCAGTATGTTATGTCTACAGTTCAGCCCCCATACTCACTGTTCAGTGTGTTATGTCTACACTTCAGCCCCTGTACTAACTGATCAGTATGTTATGTCTACAGTTCATCATTGTTCTCACTGCTCATTGTGATACATCTACATTTTAGCTCCCATACTCACTGTTCAGTATGTAATGTCTACATTTTAGCCTCCATACTCACTGTTCACTATGTCATGCATACATTTCAGCCCCCATACTCAATGTGCAGTATATGTCTACAGTTCTGCCCCATACCCACTGTTCAGTATGTTATGTCTACAGTTTAGCCCCCCCATACTCACTGATCATTGTGTTACATCTACAGTTCAGCCCCCATACTCCCTCTTCAGTAAGTTATTTATTTATTTTACATTTGTTAACCGGGGGTGTCTGACCGAGCTGCAAAGGCACTTTTTCAGCAGAGGCCCGGGGAGAAAAGCTCCACAAAGAAAAATTACAGACACATTTAGTTATTTAGACATGATCAGTATACATAAAAATTACAAGAGGCATGTTTTTACAGTGGTATGCGGCACATACACAGTTACAGTGGAGAGAACAAACAAAAAAATATTAATTTTAAAAATAACGGTAATTAATAGATTTATGGTGTACAGCTGAAATTTGGAACATAGATAGAATACATACATAGTACACAGGTACAGTACATACATTGTAGATTAGCCAGTGTTTGTGAGTAAGCCCCCATACTCAATGTTTAGTATATGTCTACAGTTCTGCCCCATACTCACTGTTCAGTATGTTATGTCTAGAGTTCAGTCCCTGTACTCACTGATCAGTATGTTATGTTTACAGTTCTGCCCCATACTCACTGTTCAGTATGTTATGTCTAGAGTTCAGTCCCTGTACTCACTGTTCGGTATGTTATGTCTACAGTTCATCATTGTTCTCACTGCTCATTGTGATACATCTACATGTTAGCCCCATACTCACTGTTCAGTTTGTTATGTCTGCAGTTTAGCCCCCATACTCACTGTTCAGTATGTCATGCATACAGATTAGCCCCCATACTCAATGTTCAGTAGATGTCCACAGTTCAGCCCCCATTCTCACTGTTTAGTGTGTTATACCTACAGTTCAGCCCCCATACTCACTGTTCAGTATATCTGTAGAGTAGAGAACTGTTCTCACTGTTCATTGTGTTATGTCTAAAGTTCAGCCCCCATACTCACTGTTCAGTATGTTATGTCTACAGTTCAGCCCCCATACTCACTGTTCAGTATGTTATGTCTACAGTTCAGCCCCCATACTCACTGTTCAGTATATTATGTCTGCAGTTCAGCCCCCATACTCACCGTTCAGTATGTTCATAGGTTCATAAGTAGATACTAGGCTATCTGTTCTAAGGCATTTATAAGCCTAGCCAGAGTGTATTTGGCTTCTGCCTCCCTATTAGATTAGCCTACTGTGCCTCTGTAAAGTAGGTCACAGAAGGTACCCTTTTAAGATTAGTTTACTGTGCCTTTGTCTAGCAGGGACACAGAAAAGATCCCAGGGGTGAATTTGCGATTTCCCATCCACGCGTCAAGATTTCGCTTGAAAAGGGTGAGCGAGGGGCTATGTCTAACATGAATTGGGATTCTATTCCAGAGTGAGGGGAGCCTCTGGGAAATGAATCTGTCCCTCCAGCATGTCCTATTTATTTTTGTGCTAAGGTTTAGGTCCCTGGAGCATGTAGCTCTAAGGGACTTGGATTTTTTGAGGTGGAGCATGTCCATTAATTCTGGATTTGACATGGCTTTGTGCCAGGCATAGATCGCCTCTGAGTAGGCGGTAAGCAACTGAGTAGAGCTGGAGTTTCTTTAGTCGAGCTGCATAGGACATCTGTTTGCAGCCCATGATCCTCTTGGTGAGGTACTTTTGGGGTCTCTCCAGTTGCTGCAGGTGTCGGGTAAGGTACATCCCAAAAGGGGCATTGTATTCAATTATGGGCCTGATGAGTGACGAGTAGAGGGGCACAATGACCTCTCTTGATCTAGATGCGAACCCTTTCGTGATAATGTGGGCTATATAGAAAGTCTTTCTAATCACTTTGGCAACATGATTATCAAAGGAGAGATTACTATCTACGTTGGTCCCCAAATCTCTAATTACTTCTTCCATACTTAATGGATTACCACCTATGTGGTAATTTGTGGGCACCTTGTTTTTCCCAAAGGGGATGACTATACACTTTTTAGCATTTAGCTTGAGGCCGTGGCTCTGGCACCAAGCATCCATCTCTGTGAGACCCTATTGGAGGATGCTTGTGTCAGCTGGAGATTCGATTATGGCCCCCAGTTTGCAGTCATCTGCGAACTTTGTCAGCCATAATCCCCCCATGTTAGCCTGAACCTCAGAGAAGTATATACCGAACAAGAGAGGTCCCAGAGCTGAGCCCTGTGGGACTTCACTTGTAACTGGTTTGGATTCGGGCATGGCACCTGCGATTCTGACCATGTGGGTTCTATCTCTGAGCCAGTTTGCAACCCATCTTGTGATATAGGGGTTGATATTTAAGCTGGTCAGCTTATTTATTATGCCTGAGTGGGGTTTTGTGTCGAAGGCTTTTGCGAGGTCCAGGTAGGCTGTGTGGACTACCTTGCCCTCATCTATGGCTTTGGTAACTGTTTCAAAGAAATCAACTAGGTTTAAGAGGCAAGATCTGCCCTTAACAAAGCCGAATTGGGTAGGGTCCAGTGTCTGGAGGCTCCCAATGTCTTTGTTTATGAGTTCCATGATAATACGCTCCATAGCTTCATAGGTTCATAGGTTCATAGTACTAAGCTAACTGCCCTTGTGAGCCATTTTAAGCCTAGCCACTTATCCCTTGTGAGACTCAAACCCTGCACCTCGTGTTTGTAAGGCAAACACTTTAACCAATAGGCCACCCTCCCAACTCTCCCCAAAGCTTTACAGACCAGACTAGTCAGACTTATGGGGCGATAGTTTTGGGGTCCGTTGTGGAACCACCTTTGTGGAGTGGGACCACTGTAGCAGTACGCCATTCTTTGGATACATATCCTGTAGTAAGGCTAAGTTTGAACAGTGACTTAATGTGAGGGTTCAGTTCTTCTTGGAGCTCATATAAGACACAGCCTGGGACACCATCCGGTCCCATAGATGCTGTGTTTTTTGCTTTGGAGAGGGCAGCTTTCACCTGTGTATCTGTGATGTCAGGGAGGTTACATTCAGTTGGGATAGGCATTTGCTCCTTTGGGGGGGAAGGGGGGGAGTTTGCGCTGAATCTGTCTGCCAGGATATTGGCAATGTCTGTAGGTTTGGTATATTTTGTACCATTATGCAACAATTCAGAGCATATCTGGGAGTTCCGTCCATGTTCCTGACATAACTAAAGAATGCCTTGTGA
The DNA here is from genome assembly GCF_019279795.1 of Protopterus annectens. Lineage (NCBI taxonomy): Eukaryota > Metazoa > Chordata > Ceratodontiformes > Protopteridae > Protopterus > Protopterus annectens. The sequence continues at coordinate 1,344,043,884 of NC_056731.1, forward strand.
TTATATATAGGGTCTAGGGCAATTTTTCTTTCGAAACTGGCCTTTGATGATTTTATGAGGGATCGAAGTTTCTTGCTAATACTGATCAGAGATGCCTTCCCTTTTTGGGATTTTGCTCTGTCATGTAGTAGCTTCCTCCTTCTGTTGTATAGCTTATTTATGGCTGGGGTCCACCAGACCAGTCTCTTGGTTTTGGAGGAGTGAGTCTTGGTTTTATTTGGGATAGCACGATCCATGCATACCTGCAGGTGCTCATAGAATGCATTTGTAAAGGATTCTGTGGATTGGGCTGTATTATCCTCTGGCCCAGGGGCTTTGAAGGATTCCACCTCAGTCTTGAGAAGTGCAAAGTTGGCTTTTGAGAAATTCTTTACAGTGATTTCCTTGGCTGGGGGTGGGGACGGGATATGGATGTCCACGGAAATTTGTTTATGGTCTGATCTTACCAATGAGGGGTTTACCTCTGGTGTGGAACATAGAGTCCCCATGTTGGTGATGACCAGGCCCAATATGTTGTTCCCTCTTGTGGGAGTGGTGACCAGTTGTTCCATTGCGTTAGAGTTTATAAATTCAAGGAACCGTTGGGCGAGGGTGTTTGTGCTTGAGTAGTTTTCCCAGTCAATGTTTGGGTAGTTGAAGTCATCCAATAACATAGTGTTTGGAGAGAGCTTCATATTCTCCAGTGTTCTCAGGAATGCCAAGTGGGGTTCCTGTAATAGGGAGGGTGTTCTGTAGCAGGCTACAAACTGAAAGGCAGTTTTGCCCACTGTTAGTTGCACATGGATGGTTTCTGATGCTTCGTGCAGTGCCACTAATCTGGAGGTGTAGGTATCTTTGATGAATATAGATACTCCCCCTCCTTTTGTGCTTCGTTCCAAGTTTTGGGGCCAAAACGCATGGTATGAGTTATAACCTGGTAGTGCTGGGGTGCTCTCTGGAGCCTTGAACCAGGTTTCTGTTACTGCACAGACATCGATTTTCTCCATACTGAGGAGAGCCTCGAGTGCATGCATCTTGAGGTTTAGACTTCTGGCATTGAGTAGCATTACCTTTAGTTTTTTTATCCTTGGGTTGGCTATGGAGGTGGGTTTGTTCTTTGAGCCTTGTTTAAAAAAGACACTATGGGGGTGGCAAGAGCCTTGGCCAGTATACGAAAGCCTAAGGGTGACAGGTGCAAGCCGTCCCTAGCGAAGCAACGTGGCTTGTCAAGCATGTCATCCCAGGCTGACAGACACTGGATCCCCTTTGAATGACACCAATACTTTAGCCAATTGTTGAAACTGATCATTTTGTCTTTATACTGTGGCATCATTCTTGATGAGGGCAAGATGCTACTCAAGGTCAGGGTCATACCAGCCTGGGCTACATGGTCAGAGAGCTCCTCTATGTCTCTTTTCATGTAGTCCAGGGAGGTACGTTTCAGGTCATTCACACCAGCATGGACAATGATGGAGTCATACTTGTACTTGCTTTGGAGTGACCTGAGTGCTTGCGTTATGTGGCAGATCCTGGCACCCGACAGGCAGCTTACAGTGACCTTCTCCTTGTTCAGTCTGGTGAGCGGGAAGTCAGTGTGCCGGACAATAGAGTCCCCTATAAAAAGTGTATTTGGTGTGTTGTTTGCCCTTAAGGGCTGTGACTGTGAGGCACACTGATTTTGTCAGATATGTGATTCATGGGTATTGTTGAGGGGTGGCTGTTGCTTGGATATCTGCTTAGGAGGTCTTTGCTGTTTAGGCAGATTTTTATTTAGAGCCTCTGAGTATGTTTTTGTGTGTTTAGGTGTTGGGTATGCAGATGCAATAGGTCTATGTGAGACTGGATTTGTGGTGTGAGTGGTTACCTTTTCCTCCTGACTGACTGTGCCAGTCTTGGGTTGAGAGAGCTCTACCTCCGGTTTGGCTGTGTAACTGCATCTCTCACATGTATTAGAGTTTATTGGAAGGAGGAGAGGGTTGTCTGTGTACATAAGGTAATTGTAACATTGCCTCAAAATTCCAAGATTCACCAGCTGGACTAGAGAGTAACCTTGAAACTGACCTTTGGACATACCAGATTAGTATAGGGAACTGTTTTTTTACAGTTATGTCTACAGTTCAGCCCCCATACTCACTGTTCATTGTGTTATGTCTACAGTTCAGCATCTGTACTCAATGATCAGTATGTTATGTCTACAGTTGATCATTGTTCTCACTACTCATTGTGATACATCTACATTTTAGCCCCCATACTCACTGTTCCGTATGTTATGTCTACATTTTAGCCCCCATACTTACTGCTCAGTATGTCATGCATACAGTTCAGCCCATATACTCAATGTTCAGTATGTTATGTCTACAGTTCTACCCCATACCCCCTGTTCAGTATGTTATGTCTACAGCTCAGCCTCCCATACTCACTGATCAGTATGTTATGTGTACAGTTTAGCCCCGTGTACTCACTGTTCAGTGTGTTATGCATACAGTTCAGCCCCCATACTCACTGTTCAGTATGTTATGTCTTCAGTTCAACCCCCATACTCACTGTTCAGTATATTATCTGTAAAGTATAGCACTTTTCTCACTGTTCATTGTGTTATCTCTACAGTCCAGCCCTCATACTCACTGTTCGGTATGTTATGTCTACAGTTCAGCACTGTTCAGTATGTTATGCCTACAGTTCAGCCCCAATGCTCACTGTTCAGTATGTTACATCTACAGTTCAGCACTTTTTCACTGTTCATTGTGTTATGTCTACAGGACCGCCCTCAAACTCACTGTTCATTGTGTTATGTCTACAGTTCAGCCCCCTACTCACTGTACAGTATGTTATGCCTACAGGTCACCCCCCCATACTCACTGTTCAGAGTGATACATCTACAGTTCAGCCCCCATACTCACTGTTCAGTATGTTATGTCTACAATTCAGTCCCTGTACTCACTGATCAGTATGTTATGTCTACAGTTCATCATTGTTCTCACTGCTAATTGTGATACATCTACATTTCAGCCCCCATACTCACTGTTCAGTATGTCATGCATACAGTTCTGCCCCATACCCACTGTTCAGTATGTTATATCTACAGTTCAGCTCCCATATTCACAGATCATTGTGTTACATCTACAGTTCAGCACCCATACTCCCTCTTCCGTATGTTATACCTACAAATCTGCCCTCATTCTCATGTTTAGTATGTTAGGTCTACTTTTCAGACCCCATACTCATGTTTATTGTGTTATATCTACAGTTCAGCTTCTATACTCACTGTTCAGTATGTTATGCCTACAGTTCAGCCCCGATACTCAAAGTTCAGTATGTTATGTCTACAGTTCAGCCTTTGTACTCACTGATTAGTATGCTATGTTTACAGTTCAGCATTGTTCTCACTTCTCATTGTGATACATCTATATTTTATCCCCTATGCTCACTGTTCAGTATGTTATGTCTACATTTTATCCACCATACTGACTGTTCAGTATGTCATGCATATAGTTCAGCCGCCATACTCAATGATCAGTATGTTATGTCTACAGTTCAGCCCCTATAGCCACTGTTCAATATGTTACGTCTACAGTTCACCCCGATACTCACTGTCCAGTATGTTATGCCTGCAGTTCAGCATTGTTCTCACAGGTCATTATGTTATGTCTACAGTTCAGCCCACACACACTGAGGTGGTGGTGCTGCGGTAGAGTTGTCGCCTCATAGTAAGACGCTGTCCAGTTCGATTCTCAGCTAGAGCATCTTCTGTGTGGAGACATGCCTGAATGGGCATACCTTCGTTGAAGGTTGTGCGTCAGACCTGGCAAGTCGGCACGTGAAAATCTACTGCCAATCATTAGCGGACTGGAGTTCCGCTGTGGCGACCCCTAACCGGGAAAAGCCGAAAGACACAGCAGCAGCAACTCACTGTTCTTTGTGTTATGTCTACAGTTCAGCCCCTATAGCCACTGTTCAGTATGTTATGTGTACAGTTCAGCCCCCATACTCACTGTTCAGTATGTTATGTCTACAGTTCAGCCCCCATACTCACTGTTCAGTATGTTATGTCTACAGTTCAGCCCCTATAACCACTGTTCAGTATGTTATGTCTACAGTTCAGCCCCATACTCACTGTTCAGTATGTTATGTGTACAGTTCAGCCCCCATACTCACTGTTCAGTATGTTATGTCTACAGTTCAGCCCCCATACTCACTGTTCAGTGTGTTATACCTACAGATCAGCCCCCATACTCACTGTTCCGTATGTTATGTCTACAGTTCAGTACTGTTCTCACTGTTCATTGTGTTATAACTACAGTTCAGCCCCCATACTCACTATTCAGTATGTTATGCCTATAGTTCAGCCCCCATACTCACTGTTCAGTATGTTATGCCAGCAGTTCAGCCCCACACTCACTGTTCAGTGTGTTATGTCTACAGTTCAGCCCCCATACTCACTGTTCAGTGTGTTATGTCTACAGTTCAGCCCCCCCGATATTCACTGTTCAGTATGTTATGTCTACAGTTTAGCCCCCATACTCACTGTTCAGTATGTTATGTCTACAGTTCAGCACAAATACTTAATGTTCAGTACGTTGTGCCTACAGTTCAACCCTCATACTCACTGTTCAGTGTGTTATGTCTACAGTTCAGTCCCCTGTACTCACTGTTCAATATGTTATGCATAAAGTTCGGCCCCCATACTCATTGTTCCGTATGTTAGCCTACAGCTCAGCCCCAATGCTCACTGTTCAATATGTTATGTCTACGGTTCAGCCCCCATAATCACTGTTCAATATGTTATCTGTAGAGTATAGCACTTGTTTTCACTGTTCATTGTGTTACAGTTCAGCACTGTTCTCACTGTTCAGTAGTTTATGCCTACAGTTCAGCCCCCATACACAGTGTTCCATATGTTATGTCTACAGTTCAGCACTGTTCTCGCTGTTCAGTATGTTATGCCTACAGTTCAGCCATAATGCTCACTGTTCAGTATGTTACGTCTACAGTTCAGGACGTTTTCACTGATCATTGTGTTTTGTCCACAGTACAGCCCCCATACTCACTGTTCATTGTGTTATGTCTACAGTTCAGCCCCAGTGCTCACTGTTCAGTATGTTATGTCTTCAGTTCAGCCCCCCCATACTCACTGTTCAGTATGTTATCTGTAGAGTATAGGACTGTTTCCACTGTTCATTGTGTTATGTCTAAAGTTCAGCCCCAATACTCACTGCTCAGTGTGTTATGTCTACAGTTCAGTCCCGATACTCACTGTTCAGTATGTTATGCCTACAGTTCAGCCCCATACTCACTGTTCAGTATGTTATGTCTACAGTTGATCATTGTTCTCACTACTCATTGTGATACATCTACATTTTAGCCCCCATACTCACTGTTCAGTATGTCATGCATACAGTTCATCCCATATACTCAATGTTCAGTATGTTATGTCTACAGTTCTGCCCCATACCCCCTGTTCAGTATGTTATGTCTACAGTTCAGCCCCTCATACTCACTGATCAGTATGTTATGGGTACAGTTCAGCCCCGCATACTCACTGTTCAGTGTGTTATGCATACAGTTCAGCCCCCATACTCACTGTTCAGTATGTTATCTGTAAAGTATAGCACTTTTCTCACTGTTCATTGTGTTATGTCTACAGTTCAGCCCCATACTCACTGTTCAGTATGTTATGTCTACAGTTCAGCACTGTTCAGTATGTTATGCCTACAGTTCAGCCCCAATGTTCACTGTTTAGTATGTTACGTCTGCAGTTCAGCACTTTTTCACTGTTCATTGTGTTATGTCTACAGGACCGCCCCCAAACTCACTGTTCATTGTGTTATGTCTACAGTTCAGCCCCCTACTCACTGTACAGTATGTTATGCCTACAGTTCAGCCCCCATACTCACTGTTCAGAGTGTTACATCTACAGTTCAGCCCCCATACTCACTGTTCAGTATGTTATGTCTACAATTCAGTCCCTGTACTCACTGTTCAGTATGTTATGTCTACAGTTCATCATTGTTCTCACTGCTCATTGTGATACATCTACATTTTAGCCCCCATACTCACTGTTCAGTATGTTATGTCGATATTTTAGCCCCCATACTCACTGTTCAGTATGTCATGCATACAGTTCAGCCCCCATACTCAATGTTCAGTATACGTCTACATTTTTGCCCCATACCCACTTTTCAGTATGTTATATCTACAGTTCATCCCCTCATACTCACAGATCATTGTGTTACATCTACAGTTCAGCCCCCATACTCCCTCTTCCATATGTTATACCTACAAATCTGCCCTCATACTCATGTTTAGTATGTTAGGTCTACAGTTCAGACCCCATACTCATGTTTATTATGTTATATCTACAGTTCAGCCTCTATACTCACTGTTCAGTATGTTATGCCTACAGTTTAGCCCCCATACTCAAAGTTCAGTATGTTATGTCTACAGCTCAGCCTTTGTACTCACTGATTAGTATGTTATGTTTACAGTTCAGCATTGTTCTCACTGCTCATTGTGATACATCTATATTTTATCCCCTATGCTCACTGTTCAGTATGTTATGTCTACATTTTATCCACCATACTGACTGTTCAGTATGTCATGCATACAGATCAGCCGCCATACTCAATGATCAGTATGTTATGTCTACAGTTCAGCCCCTATAGCCACTGTTCAATATGTTACGTCTACAGTTCACCCCGATACTCACTGTCCAGTATGTTATGCCTACAGTTCAGCATTGTTCTCACAGGTCATTATGTTATGTCTACAGTTCAGCCCCCACACACTGAGGTGGTGGTGCTGCGGTAGAGTTGTTGCCTCATAGTAAGACGCTGTCCAGTTCGATTCTCAGCTAGACCATCTTCTGTGTGGAGACATGCCTGAATGGGCGTACCTTCGTTGAAGGTTGTGCATCAGACCTGGTAAGTCGGCATGTGAAAATCTACTGCCAATCATTAGCGGACCGGAGTTCCGCTGTGGCGACCCCTAACCGGGAAAAGCTGAAAGACACAGCAGCAGCAACTCACTGTTCTTTTTGTTATGTCTACAGTTCAGCCCCTATAGCCACTGTTCAGTATGTTATGTCTACAGTTCAGCCCCCATACTCACTGTTCAGTATGTTATGTCTACAGTTCAGCCCCCATACTCCCTTTTCTGTATGTTATGTCTACAGTTCAGCCCCTATAGCCACTGTTCAGTATGTTATGTCTACAGTTCAGCCCCCATACTCACTGTTCAGTATGTTATGTCTACAGTTTAGCCCCCATACTCACTGTTCAGTATGTTATGTCTACAGTTCAGCCCCTATCACCACTGGTCAGTATGTTATGTCTACAGTTCAGCCCCATACTCACTGTTCAGTATGTTATGTGTACAGTTCAGCCCCCATACTCACTGTTCAGTATGTTTATACCTACAGTTCAGCCCCCATACTCACTGTTCGGTGTGTTATATGTACAGATCAGCCCCCATACTGACTGTTCCATATGTTATTTCTACAGTTCAGTACTGTTCTCACTGTTCATTGTGTTATAACTACAGTTCAGCCCCCATACTCACTATTCAGTATGTTATGCCTACAGTTCAGCCCACATACTCACTGCTCAGTATGTTATGCCTGCAGTTCAGCCCCTATACTCAATGTTCAGTGTGTTATGTCTACAGTTCAGCCCCCGTACTCACTATTCAGTGTATGTCTAAAGTTCAGTCCCCCCCGATATTCACTGTTCAGTATATTATGTCTACAGTTTAGCCCCCATACTCACTGTTCAGTATGTTATGTCTACAGTTCAGCCCACATACTTAATGTTCAGTATGTTGTGCCTACAGTTCAACCCTCATACTCACTGTTCAGTGTGTTATGTCTACAGTTCAGCCCCCTGTACTCACTGTTCAGTGTGTTATGCATAAAGTTCGTCCCCCATACTCAGTGTTCCATATGTTATGCCTACAGCTCAGCCCCAATGCTCACTGTTCAATATGTTATGTCTTCGGTTCAGCCCCCATACTCACTGTTCAATATGTTATCTGTAGAGTATAGCACTTGTTTTCACTGTTCATTGTGTTATGTCTATAGTTCAGCACTGTTCTCACTGTTCAGTAGTTTATGCCTACAGTTCAGCCCCCATACACACTGTTCCGTATGTTATGTCTACAGTTCAGCACTGTTCTCGCTGTTCAGTATGTTATGCCTACAGTTCAGCCCCAATGCTCACTGTTCAGTATGTTACGTCTACAGTTCAGGACTTTTTCACTGATCATTGTGTTTTGTCTACAGTACAGCCCCCATACTCACTGTTCATTGTGTTATGTCTACAGTTCAGCCCCAGTACTCACTGTTCAGTATGTTATGTATTCAGTTCAGCCCCCCATACTCACTGTTCAGTATGTTATCTGTAGAGTATAGGACTGTTTCCACTGTTCATTGTGTTATGTCTAAAGTTCAGCCCCAATACTCACTGTTCAGTATGTTATGTCTACAGTTCAGCCCCCATACTCACTGTTCAGTATGTTATGTCTACAGTTCAGCCCCATACTCACTGTTCAGTATGTTATGCCTACAGTTCAGCCTCTGTACTCACTGATCAGTATGTTATGTCTACAGTTGATCATTGTTCTCACTACTCATTGTGATACATCTACATTTTAGCCCCCATACTCACTGTTCAGTATGTTATGTCTACATTTTAGCCCCCATACTCACTGTTCAGTATGTCATGCATACAGATCAGCCCCCATACTCAATGTTCAGTATGTTATGTCTACAGTTCTTCCCCATACCCGCTGTTCAGTATGTTATGACTACAGTTCAGCCCCCTATACTCACTGATCAGTATGTTATGGGTACAGTTCAGCCCCACATACTCACTGTTCAGTGTGTTATGCATACAGTTCAGCCCCCATACTCACTGTTCGGTATGTTATGTCTTCAGTTCAGCCCCCATACTCACTGTTCAGTATGTTATCTGTAAAGTATAGCACTTTTCTCACTGTTCATTGTGTTATGTCTACAGTTCAGCCCCCATACTCACTGTTCAGTATGTTATGTCTACAGTTCAGCACTGTTCAGTATGTTATGCCTACAGTTCAGCCCCAATGTTCACTGTTTTGAATGTTATGTCTGCAGTTCAGCACTTTTTCACTGTTCATTGTGTTATGTCTACAGGACCGCCCCCAAGCTCACTGTTCATTGTGTTATGTCTACAGTTCAGCCCCCTACTCACTGTACAGTATGTTATGCCTACAGTTCAGCCCCCATACTCACTGTTCAGAGTGTTACATCTACAGTTCAGCCCCCATACTCACAGTTCAGTATGTTATGTCTACAGTTCAACCCCCCTACTCACTGTTCAGTATGTTATGTCTACAGTTCAGCGTTCTTCTCACTGCTTATTGTGATACATCTACATTTTAGCCCCAATACTCACTGTTCAGTATGTTATGCATAGTTTAGCCCCCATACTCACTGTTCAGTTTGTTATGTCTGCAGTTTAGCCCCCATACTCAATGTTCAGTATACGTCTACATTTTTGCCCCATACCCACTTTTCAGTATGTTATATCTACAGTTCATCCCCTCATACTCACAGATCATTGTGTTACATCTACAGTTCAGCCCCCATACTCCCTCTTCCGTATGTTATACCTACAAATCAGCCCTCATACTCATGTTTATTATGTTAGGTCTACAGTTCAGACCCCATACTCATGTTTATTATGTTATATCTACAGTTCAGCCCCTATACTCACGGTTCAGTATGTTATGCCTACAGTTCAGCCTCCATACTCAAGGTTCAGTATGTTATGTCTACAGCTCAGCCTTTGTACTCACTGAACAGTATGTTATGTTTACAGTTCAGCATTGTTCTCACTGCTCATTGTGATACATCTATATTTTATCCCCCATGCTCACTGTTCAGTATGTTATGTCTATATTTTATCCGCCATACTGACTGTTCAGTATGTCATGCATACAGTTCAGCCCCCATACTCAATATTCAGTATGTTATGTCTACAGTTCAGCCCCTATAGCCACTGTTCAATATGTTATGTCTACAGTTCACCCCGATACTCACTGTCCAGTATGTTATGCCTACAGTTCAGCATTGTTCTCACAGGTCATTATGTTATGTCTACAGTTCAGCCCCCACACACTGAGGTGGTGGTGCTGCGGAAGAGTTGGCGCCTCATAGTAAGACGCTGACCGGTTCAATTCTCAGCTAGAGCGTCTTCTGTGTGGAGACATGCCTGAATGGGCGTACCTTCGTTGAAGGTTGTGCGTCAGAGCTGGCAAGTCAGCACGTCAAAATCTACTGCCAATCATTAGCGGACCGGAGTTCCGCTGTGGCGACCCCTAACCGGGAAAAGCCGAAAGACAAGGCAGCAGCAACTCACTGTTCTTTGTGTTATGTCTACAGTTCAGCCCCTATAGCCACTGTCCAGTATGTCATGTCTAAAGTTCAGCCACCATACTCACTGTTCAGTATGTAATGTCTACAGTTCAGCCCCCATACTCACTGTTCTTTGGGTTATGTCTACAGTTCAGCCCCTCTAGCCACTGTTCAGTATGTTATGTCTACAGTTCAGCCCCCATACTCACTGTTCAGTATGTTATGTCTACAGTTCAGCCCCCATACTCACTGTTCAGTATGTTTTGTCTACAGTTCAGCCCCTATTGCCACTGTTCAGTATGTTATGTCTACAGTTCAGTCCCATACTCACTGTTCAGTATGTTATGTGTACAGTTCAGCCCCCATACTCACTGTTCAGTATGTTATGTCTATAGTGCATCCCCCATACTCACTGTTCGGTGTGTTATATGTGCAGATCAGCCCACATACTCACTGTTCCGTATGTTATGTCTACAGTTCAGTAGTGTTCTCACTGTTCATTGTGTTATAACTAGAGTTCAGCCCGCATACTCATTATTCAGTATGTTATGCCTACAGTTCAGCCCACATACTCACTGCTCAGTATGTTATGCCTGCAGTTCAGCCCCTATACTCAATGTTCAGTGAGTTATGTCTACAGTTCAGCCCCCGTGCTCACTATTCAGTGTGTTATGTCTAAAGTTCAGCCCCTCGATATTCACTGTTCAGTATGTTATGTCTACAGTTCAGCCCACATACTTAATGTTCAGTATGTTGTGCCTACAGTTCAGCCCCCATACTCACTGTTCAGTGTGTTATGTCTACAGTTCAGCCCCTGTACTCACTGTTCAGTGTGTTATGCATACAGTTCAGCCCCCATACTCACTGTTCCGTATGTCATGCCTACAGCTCAGCCCCAATGCTCACTGTTCAGTATGTTATGTCTTCAGTTCAGCCACCATACACACTTTTCAGTATGTTATCTGTAGAGTATAGCACTGTTTTCACTGTTCATTGTGTTATGTCTACAGTTCAGCACTGCTCTCACTGTTCAGTAGTTTATACCTACAGTTCAGCCCCAATACACACTGTTCCGTATGTTATGTCTGCAGTTCAGCACTGTTCTCACTGTTCAGTATGTTATGCCTACAGTTCAGCCCCAATGCTCACTGTTCAGTATGTTACATCTACAGTTCAGGAATTTTTCACTGATCATTGTGTTTTGTCTACAGTACAGCCCCCATACTCAGTGTTCATTGTGTTATGTCTACAGTTCAGCCCCCATACTCACTGTTCAGTATGTTATGTCTACAGTTCAGCCCCCATACTCACTATTCAGTATGTTATTTGTAGAGTATAGGACTGTTTCCACTGTTCATTGTGTTATGTCTAAAGTTCAGCCCCAATACTCACTGCTCAGTATGTTATGTCTACAGTTCAGCCCCCATACTCACTGTTCAGTATGCTATGTCTACAGTTCAGCCCTTATACTCACTGATCAGTATGTTATGTCTACAGTTCATCATTGTTCTCAATGCTCATTGTGATAAATCTACATTTTAGCTGCCAAACTCACTATTCAGTGTGTTATGTTTACATTTTAACCCCTGTACTCACTGTTCACTGTGTTATGCATACAGTTCAGCCCCCATACTCACTGTTCAGTATGTTATGCCTACACTTCAGCCCCCATACTCACTGTTCAGTATGTTATGCCTACAAGTCAGCCCCCATACTCATTGGTCGGTACGTTATGTCTACAGTTCAGCCCCCGTACTCACTGTTCAGTATGTTATGCCTACAGTTCAGTCCCCATACGCACTGTTCAGTATGTTATGTCTACAGTTCAGCCCCTGTACTCAATGTTCAGTATGTTATGTCTACAGTTCAGCCCCCATACTCACTGTTCAGTATGTTATGCCTACAGTTCAGCCCCCATACTCACTGTTCAGTGTGTTATGTCTACAGTTCAGCCCCATACTCACTGTTCAGTATGTTATGTCTACAGTTCAGCCCCTGTACTCACTTGTCAGTAGGTTGGGTCTACAGTTCAGCATTGTTCTTACTGCTCATTGTGATACATCTTCATTTTAGCCCCCATGCTCACTGTTCAGTATGTTATGTCTACATTTTAGCCCCCATATTCACTGTTCAGTATGTCATGCATGCAGTTCTGCCCCCATACTCAATGTTCAGTATATGTCTACAGTTCTGCCCCATACCCACTGTTTAGTATGTTATGTCTACAGTTCAGACCCCATACTTACTGATCATTGTGTTACGTCTACAGTTCAGCCCCCATACTCACTGTTCATTGTGTTATGTCTACAGTTCAGCCCCCATACTCACTGTTCAGTATGTTATGCCTACAGTTCAGCACTGTTCTCACTGTTCATTGTGTTATATTTACAGTTCAGCCCCCATGCTCACTGCTAAGTGTGTTATACCTACAGTTCAGCCCCCATACTCACTGTTCAGTGTGTTATACCTACAGTTCAGCCCCATACTCATGTTCAGTATGTTATGTCTACAGTTCAGCACTGTTCTCACTGTTCATTGTGTTATACCTACAGTTCAGCCCCCATACTCACTGTTCAGTGTGTTATACCTACAGTTCAGCATTGCTCTGAGTGTTCATTGTGTTACGTCTACAGTTCAACCCCCATACTCACTGTTTTATTTAGTTTTATTTTTATTTTTTATTTTACATTTGTTGACCAGGCTAATCTAATTGGATATATGTCAATTTTCAGTAGAGGCCCAGGGAGAAAAGCTCCAAAAACATGTTTTCAAAAATATAAGTACAAACAATACACAAACATCAGGTATTATAATAATAAAAAATAGCAATTACTGTTCAGTGTGTTGTACCTACAGACCAGCCCCCTTACTCACTGTTCGTATGTTATACCTACAGTTCAGCCCCCATACTCACTGTTCAATATGTTATGCCTACAGTTCAGCCCCCATACTCACTGTTCAGTGTGTTAAACCTACATTAGCCCCTGTATTCACTGTTCAGTATGTTATGCCTACAGTTCAGACCCTATGCTCACTGTTCAGTGTGCTATACCAACAGATCAGCCCCAAAACTCACTGTTTAGTATGTTATGTCTACAGTTCAGCCCCCATACTCACTGTTCAGTATGTTATGTCTATAGTTCAGCCCCCTAACTCTCTGTTCATTGGGTTATGTCTGCGGTTCAGCCCCATACTCACTGTCTATGGTGTTATGTCTGCAGTTCGGCCCCCATACTCAGTGTTTAGTAAGATGTGCCTACAGTTCAGCCCCATAATCACTGTTCATTATGTTATGTCTGCAGTTCAGCCCGTTACTCACTGTTCGGTCTGATATGTCTACAGTTAAGCCGCATACTCATTCTTCAGTATGGTATGCCTGCAGTTCAGCATTGATCTCATTGTTCATTGTGTTACATCTACAGTTTAGCCCCCAAGCTCACTGTTCAGTATGTTATGTCTACAGTTCAGCCCCCAAACTCACTGTTTATTGTGTTATGTCTGCAGTTCAACCCCATACTCACTGTTTAGTGTATGTTTACAGTTCAGCCCCCATAATCAGTGCTAAGTCTAATATGCCTACAGTTCAGTCCCATACTCACTATTCAGTATGTTATGTCTGACGTTCAGCCCTATACTCACTATTCAGTGTGTTATGTTTACAGTTCAACCCCCATACTCTGTGTTCAGTATAATATGCCTACAGTTCAGCTCCATACTCACTGTTCAGTATGTTATGTCTGCAGTTCAACCCAATACTCATTGTTCATTGTGTTATGTCCACAGATCAGCCCGACAATCATTTTTATTGTATGTCTACAGTTCAGCCCCCATACTCACTGTTCAGTATATTATGACTGCAGTTCAGCCCCCATAATCAATGTTCAGTGTGTTATGTCTACAGTTCAGCTCTCCATACTCACTGTTCAGTGTATGTCTACAGTTCAGCCCCCAGTGCTCACTGTTCAGTGTGTTATGTCAACAGTTCAGCCCCCATACTCACTGTTCCGTATGTTATGCTACAGTTCTGCCCCATACTCACTGTTCAGTATGTTATGTCTACAGTTCAGCCCACATACTTAATGTTCAGTATGTTGTGCCTACAGTTCAGCCCCCATACTCACTGATCAGTGCGTTATGTCTACAATTTAGCCCCCACACTTACTGTTCAGTGTGTTATGTCTACATTTCAGCTCCCCGTACTCACTGTTCAGTGTGTTATGCATACAGTTCAGCCCCATACTCACTGTTCAGTATGTTATGTCTTCAAATAAAAATGAAAACGGTCACAGTACATGTAAAAGCATGAAACAGCGTATATATAAAACCATCAAACTCTACTTATTTGAAGCGCTTTTCGTGTGCTCATTGAACACACTTCATCAGAAAACTTGATAATACCTAATGGTCAAATATATAATCACATCAATTAACCATTTGAATACGACCCGCCTTTCTAATACAGACTAAACAAACACCTGCCGTTGAAGTTAACACTCCAGGGTGTCTAGTCAACTCTTTGGAAGTTAGGTATGGTACTGAAGTACAGAGTGTCCCCAGTCTGGTAACTACATACAACTTGCATAGTCGGTTGTCTTTGGAGGTTATTAAGAAAAACTGGGGTTTATTTGGGACTAATTATAATATTTGTGTTAATATGGGTAGTGGTCCACGTGTCACATTCAGGAGGGGTAATAACCTGAAAAACCTACTTGAACGACAACGAAGGGTGCCTCCAAAAATTACTGGCATGTTCAAATGCCAAGACTGTAACTATTGCAAATTTGTGGATAATTGGTATTCATTAACGGTAAATGGTTATCACATCAAATTTAAAGATAGGTTTAATTGCAATACAAGAATGGTTGTATATGTGGCAAAGTGCCAAAGGTGCCCTGCGTTTTACGTGGGCAAAACGGAGCGTAAACTCCGTGAAAGGATATATAAACATCAATATGTCATTAGCAGAATGAAACTTGATAATGCTTTGGCTAAACATGTCCAACAACACAGTGACCATAGCTTTAAATTTTCAGTCATCGATCAGGTGAACCAAGCTAAAAGAGGAGGTCCAACATCTTTGCATTTGGAAGAGCTGGAATTAGAATGGCAAATTAAGCTTAATGCTTATAACCATCCAGGTCTTAATGAAACTTGCTCCATTAGTAGCGCATTAAAACTTAAGAGCTTGAAACGTTAATGTTGCCCTTAATGTAATACTCATAATTTTGTATATTTATTTTAATGGGTCCATAAATGTTAGATGTTTATATGGCTAATCTTCCATTTAGACACTTATGGTTGCATTAGCCGTTAGTGTTGCCACTTTTAGTAAACTCTGGGTTTATGGAATTTTGTTTATTCCTAACATGTACATATATATATATATATATATATATATATATATATATACACTTTTTATTATTATTTTTCATTATTATTTTTACATCTAAATGATATACTATTGAATTTTAGGTTTAATATTGTTATGGGGATGCGATTGACAGATGTATTCATTTTTTACTTTGGATATGTAGCTGTTTTATGTCTGTATCTTTAAGTAATAAAAAAGCGGGTCGTATTCAAATGGTTAATTGATGTGATTATATATTTGACCATTAGGTATTATCAAGTTTTCTGATGAAGTGTGTTCACTGAGCACACGAAAAGCGCTTCAAATAAATAGAGTTTGATGGTTTTATATATACGCTGTTTCGTGCTTTTACTTGTACTGTGACCGTTTTCGTTTTTATTTCCAGTTTGTTTTTACTGTTTTGGTTCTTAGTATGTTATGTCTTCAGTTCAGCCCCCCATACTCACTGTTCAGTATGTTATTCTCATGGTTCATTGTGTTATGTCTAAAGTTCAGCCCCCATACTCACTGCTCAGTATGTTATGTCTACAGTTCAGCCCCCATACTTACTGTTCAGTATGTTATGTCTACAGTTCAGCCCCCATACTCACTGTTCAGTATGTTATTCTCATGGTTCATTGTGTTATGTCTACAGTTCAGCCCCAACCCCACACTCACTGTTCATTGAGTTATGCCTACAGTTCAACCCCATACTAACTGTTCTGTATGTTATGTCTACAGTTCAGCCCAATACTCATTGTTCACTGTGTTATGTCTACAGTTCAGTCCCCATACTCACTGTTCAGTATGTTATTTCTACAGTTCAGCCCCCTTACTCACTGTTCATTGTGTTATGTCTACAGTTCAGCCCCCATACTCACTGTTCAGTATGTCATGCACACAGTTCAGCCCATATACTCAAGGTTCAGTATGTTATGTCTACAGTTCAGCCCCATACCCACTGTTTAGGCCCTATACTCACTGTTAAGTGTCTTATGTGTAGAGTTCAGCCCCTATACTCACTGTTTAGTATGTTATGTCTACAGTTTAGGCCCTATACTCACTGTTCAGTGAGTTATGTTTACAGTTCAGCCCCTATACTCACTGTTTTGTATGTTATGTCTACAGTTCAGGCCCATACTCACTGTTCAGTATGTTATGTCTACAGTTCAGCCTCTGTAGTCACTGATCAGTATGTTATGTCTACAGTTCAGCATTGTTCTCACTGTTCATTGTGTTATGTCCACGGTTCAGCCCCCATACTCACTGTTCAGTATGTTATGTCTACAGTTCAGCCCCCATACTCACTGTTCAGTGTGTTATGTCTACACTTCAGCCCCTGTACTTACTGATCAGTATGCTATGTCTACATTTCATCATTGTTCTCACTGCTCATTGTGATAAATCTACATTTTAGCCCCCATACTCAATGTTCAGTATGTTATGTCTACATTTTAGCCCCCATACTCACTGTTCAGTTTGTCATGCACACAGTTCAGCCCATACACTCAATGTTCAGTATATGTCTACAGTTCTTCCCCATGCCCACTGTTCAGTATGTTATGTCTACAGTTCAGTCCCCCATACTCACTGATCAGAATGTTATGTGAACAGTTCAGCCCTCAATACTCACTGTTCAGTGTGTTATACATACAGTTCAGCCCCCATACTCAATGTTCAGTATGTTATACCTATAGTTCAGCCCCAATGCTCACTGTTCAGTGTGTTATGTCTTCAGTTCAGCCCCCATACTCACTGTTCAGTATGTTATCTGTAGAGTATAACACTGTTCTCACTGTTTAGTATGTTATGTTTACAGTTCAGCCCCCATACTCACTGTTCAGTATGTTATGTATACAGCTCAGTACTGTTCTCACTGTTCAGTATGTTATGCCTACAGTTCAGCCCCAATGCTCATTGTTCAGCATCTTACGTCTACAGTTCAGCACTTTTTCACTGTTCATTGTGTTATGTCGACAGCACAGCCCCATACTCATTGCTCATTGTATTATGTCTGCAGTTCAGCCCCCGTACTCACTTTTCAGTATGTTATGTCTTCAGTTCAGCCCCCATATTCACTGTTCAGTATTTTATCTGTAGGGTATAGCACTGTTCTCACTGTTCATTGTGTTATGTCTAAAGTTCAGCCCCCATACTCACTGTTCAGTATGTTATGTCTACAGTTCAGCCCCCATACTCACTGTTCAGTATGTTATGCCTACAGTTCAGCCTCCATACTCACTGTTCAGTATGTTATGCCTACAGTTCAGCCCCCATACTCACTGTTCAGTGTGTTACATCTACAGTTCAGCCCCCATACTCACTGTTCAGTATGTTATGTCTACATTTCATCCCCTGTACTCACTGATCAGTATGTTATGTCTACAGTTCATCATTGTTCTTACTGTTCATTGTGATAAATCTACATTTTAGCCCCCATACTCACTGTTCAGTATATGTCTATATTTTAGCCCCCATAATCACTGTTCAGTATGTCATGCATACAGTTCAGCCCCCATACTCAATGTTCAGTATACGTCTACAGTTCTGCCCCATACCCACTGTTCAGTATGTTATATCTACAGTTCAGCCCCTCATACTCACAGATCATTGTGTTACATCTACAGTTCAGCCCCCATACTCCCTCTTCCGTATGTTATACCTACAAATCAGCCCTCATACTCTTGTTTAGTATGTTAAGTCTACAGTTCAGACCCCATACTCATGTTTATTATGTTATATCTACAGTTCAGCCCCCATACTCACTGTTCAGTATGTTATGCCTACAGTTCAGCCCCCATACTCACTGTTCAGTATGTTATGCCTACAGTTCAGCCCCCATACTGAAGGTTCAGTATGTTATGTCTACAGCTCAGCCTTTGTACTCACTGAACAGTATGTTATGTTTACAGTTCAGCATTGTTCTCACTGCTCATTGTGATACATCTATATTTTATCCCCCATGCTCACTGTTCAGTATGTTATGTCTACATTTTGTCCACCATACTCATTGTTCAGTATGTCATGCATACAGTTCAGCCCCCATACTCAATGTTCAGTATGTTATGTCTACAGTTCAGCCCCTCTAGCCACTGTTCAGTATGTTATGTCTACATTTCACCCCGATACTCACTGTCCAGTATGTTATGCCTACAGTTCAGCATTGTTCTCACATGTCTTTATGTTACGTCTACAGTTCAGCCCCCATACACTGAGGTGGTGGTGCTACGGTAGAGTTGTCGCCTCTTAGTAAGATGCTGTCCAGTTCGATTCTCAGCTAGAGCGTCTTCTGTGTGAAGACATGCGTGAATGGGCATATTTTCATTGAAGGTTATGCATCAGACCTGGCAAGTCGGCATGTCAAAATCTAGTGCCAATCATTAGCGGACTGGAGTTCCGCTGTAGCGACCCCTAACCGGGAAAAGCCGAAAGACACAGCAGCAGCAACTCACTGTTCTTTGTGTATGTCTACAGTTCAGCCCCTATAGCCACTGTTCAGTATGTTATGTGTACAGTTCAGCCACCATACTCACTGTTCAGTATGTTATGTATACAGTTCAGCCCCCATACTCACTGTTCAGTATGTTATGTCTAGAGTTCAGCCCCTATCGCCACTGTTCAGTGTGTTATATGTACAGATCAGCACCCATACTCACTGTTCCATATGTTATTTCTATAGTTCAGTGCTATTCTCAATGTTCATTGTGTTATAACTACAGTTCAGCCCCCATACTCATTATTCAGTATGTTATGCCTACAGTTCAGCCCACATACTCACTGCTCAGTGTGTCATGCCTGCAGTTCAGCCCCTATACTCAATGTTCAGTGTGTTATGTCTACAGTTCAGCCCCCGTACTCACTATTCAGTGTGTTATGTCTAAAGTTCAGCCCCCCGATATTCACTGTTTAGTATGTTATGTCTACAGTTCAGCCCCAATACTCACTGCTCAGTATGTAATGTCTACAGTTCAACCCCCATACTCACTGTTCAGTGTGTTATGTCTACAGTTCAGCCCCTGTACTCACTGCTCAGTATGTTATGTCTACAGTTCAGCCCCCATACTCACTGTTCAGTATGTTATGCCTACAGGTCAGCCCTCATATTCACTGTTCAGTATGTTATGCTTACAGTTCAGCCCCCATACTCACTGTTCAGTATGTTATGTCTACAGTTCAGCCCCCATACTCACTGTTCAGTATGTTATGCCTACAGTTCAGCATTGTTCTCACAGGTCATTGCGTTATGTCTAGAGTTCAGCCCCCATACTCACTGTTCTTTGGGTTATGTCTACAGTTCAGCCCCTCTAGCCACTGTTCAGTATGTTATGTCTACAGTTCAGCCCCCATACTCAGTGTTCAGTGTGTTATGCCTACAGACCAGCCCCCATAGTCATTGTTCCGTATGTTATGTCTACTTTTCAGTACTGTTCTCACTGTTCATTGTGTTATAACTACAGTTCAGCCTCAATACTCACTATTCCGTCTGTTATGCCTACAGTTCAGCCCCCATACTCAGTGTTCAGTATGTTATGCCTGCAGTTCAGCCCCCATATTCAATGTTCAGTGTGTTATGTCTACAGTTCAGCCCCCCATACTCACTGTTCACTATGTTATTTCTACAATTTTGCCCCCATACTTACTTTTCAGTATGTTATCTTTACAGTTCAGCCCACATACTCAATGTTCAGTATGTTGTGCCTACAGTTCAACCCCCATACTAATTGATCAGTGCATTATGTCTACATTTCAACCCCCCATACTCACTGTTCAGTGTGTTATGCATACAGTTCAGCCCCCATACTCACTGTTCCGTATGTTATGTCTACAGTTCAGCCCTTGTACTCACTGATCAGTATGTTATGTCTACAGTTCATCATTGTTCTCACTGCTCATTGTGATACATCTATATTTTAGCCCCGATACTCACTGTTCAGTATGTTATGTCTACATTTTAGCCCCCATACTCACTGTTCAGTATGTCATGCGTACAGTTCAACCCATATACTCAATGTTCAGTATGTTATGTCTACTTTTCAATACTGTTCTCACTGTTCAGTGTGTTATGCATACAGTTCAGCCCTCATACTCTCTGTTCAGAATGTTATGCCTACAGTTCAGCCCCAATGCTTACTGTTCAGTATGTTATGTCTTCAGTTCAGCCCCCATACTCACTGTTCAGTATGTTATCTGTAGAGTATAGCACTGTTCTCACTGTTCATTGTGTTATATCTACAGTTCAGCCCCCATACTCACTGTTCAGTATGTTATCTGTAGAGTATGCACTGTTCTCACTGTTCATTGTGTTCTGTCTACAGTTCAGCCCCCATACTCACTTTTCAGTATGTTATGTCTTTAGTTCAGCCCCCATACTCGCTGTTCAGTATGTTATCTGTAGAGTATAGCACTGTTCTCACTGTTCATTGTATTCTGTCTACAGTTCAGCCCCCATACTCACTTTTCAGTTTGTTTTGTCTACAGTTCAGCACTGTTCTCACTGCTCAGTATGTTATGCCTACAGTTCAGCCCCAATGCTCACTGTTCAGTATGCTACGTCTACAGTTCTTCACTTTTTCACTGTTCATTGTGTTATGTCTGCAGTACAGCCCCCATACTCACCGTTCATTGTATTATGTCTGCAGTCCATCCCCCGTACTCACTGCTTAGTATGTTATGTCTTCAGTTCAGCCATCATATTCCCTTTTCAGTATTTTATCTGTAGAGTATAGCACTGTTTTCACTGTTCATTGTGTTATGTCTAACGTTCAGCTCCCATACTCACTTTTCAGTATGTTAAGTCTACAGTTCAGCCCCCATACTCACTGTTCAGTATGTTATACCTACAGGTCAGCCTCCATACTCACTGATCAGTATGTTATGCCTATAGTTCAGTCCCAATACTCACTGTTCAGTGTGTTATGTCTACAGTTCAGCCCCCATACTCACTGTTCAGTATGTTATGTCTACAGTTCAGCCCCTGTACTCACTTGTCAGTAGGTTGGGTCTACAGTTCAGCATTGTTCTTACTGCTTATTGTGATACATCTTCATTTTAGCCCCCATACTCACTGTTCAGTATGTCATGCATGCAGTTCTGCCCCCATACTCACTGTTCAGTATATTTCTACAGTTTTGCCCCATACTCACTGTTTAGTATGTTATGTCTACAGTTCAGCCCCCATACTCACTGTTCAGTATGTTATGTCTACAGTTCAGCCCCCATACTCACTGTTCAGTATGTTATACCTACAGTTCAGCCCCCATACTCACTGTTCAGTATGTTATGTCTACAGTTCAGCCCCCATACTCACTGTTCAGTGTGTTATACCTACAGTTCAGCCCCCATACTCACTGTTCAGTATGTTATGCCTACAGTTCAGCCCCATACTCACTGTTCAGTGTGTTATGTCTACAGTTCAGCCCCCATACTCACTGTTCAGTATGTTATGTCTACAGTTCAGCCCCCATACTCACTGTTCAGTATGTTATGCCTACAGTTCAGTCCCCATACTCGCTGTTCAGTGTGTTATCTCTACAGTTCAGCCCCTGTACTCACTTGTCAGTAGGTTGGGTCTACTGTTCAGCATTGTTCTTACTGCTCATTGTGATACATCTTCATTTTAGCCCCCATGCTCACTGTTCAGTATGTTATGTCTACCCCATACTCACTGTTCAGTATGTCATGCATGCAGTTCTGCCCCCATACTCAATGTTCAGTATATGTCTACAGTTCTGCCCCATACCCACTGTTTAGTATGTTATGTCTACAGTCCAGACTGCATACTCCCTCTTCAGTATGTTATTCCAACAGATTAGCCCTCATACTCATGTTTTGCATGTTATGTCTACAGTTCATCCCCATACTCACTGTTCATTGTGTTACGTCTACAGTTCAGCCAACATAATCACTGTTCAGTATGTTATTCCAACAGTTCAGCACTGTTTTCACGGTTCATTGTGTTATCTTTACAGTTCAGCCCCCATACTCACTGATTATTGTGTTATGGCTAAAGTTCAGCCCCCATACACACTGCTCAGTGTGTTATACCTACAGTTCAGCTCCATACTCATGTTCAGTATGTTATGCCGACAGTTCAGCACTGTTTTCATGGTTCATTGTGTTATCTTTACAGTTCAGCCCCCATACTCACTGATTATTGTGTTATGGCTACAGTTCAGCCCCCATACTCACTGTTCAGTGTGTTATACCTACAGATCAGCCCCCCAGACTCAATGTTCAGTATGTTATGTCTACAGTTCAGCCCCCATACACACTGTTCAGTGTGTTTTTCCTACAGTTCAGCATTTATCTGAGTGTTCATTGTGTTACGTCTACAGTTGAACACGCATACTCACTGTTTTATTTATTTTTATTTTTTATTTTACATTTGTTGACCAGGCTAGTCTAACTGGATATATGTCCTTGTTCAGTACAGGCCCAGGGAGAAAAGCTCCAAAAACAATACACAAACATCAGGTATTATAATAATAATAAAAATAGCAATTACTGTACAGTGTGTTATACCTAGAGAGCAGCCCCCATACTCATTGTTTGTATGTTATACCTACAGTTCAACCCCCGTACTCACTGTTCAGTATGTTATGCCTACAGTTTAGCCCCCATGCTCACTGTTCGTATGTTATACCTACAGTTCAGCCCCAGTACTCACTGCTCAGTATGTTTTGTCTACAGTTCAGCCCCCATACTCACTGTATAGTATGTTATGCTTACAGTTCAGCACTGTTCTCAGTGTTTATTATGTTATGCCTATAGTTTTCAGACTTTTGGGATTCAGGCTTTTGAGTTTTCAGGCTTTTGGTCTAAGGATTATGAATTTCGAGCTTATGATGTTTCAGTCTTCTGAAGGGGAACCATTATGTCTACAGTTCAGCCCCCATACTCATTGCTCAGTATGTTATGCTTACAGTTCATTATTGCTGTCAGTGTTCAGTGTGTTACATCTACAGTTCAGCCCCCATGCTCACTTTTCAGTGGGTTATACATACAGATCAGCCCCATATTCATGTTCAGTATGTTACATCTACAGTTCATCACTGTTCTCACTGCTCATTGTGTTATACCTACAGTTCAGCCCCCATACTCACTGTTCATTGTGTTATACCTACAGTTCAGCCCCTGTACTCACTGTTCAGTATGTTATGTGTAGGGTTTAAGACTGTTCTCACTGTTCATTGTGTTATTTCTACAGTTCAGCCCCCATACTCACTGTTCCTTGTGTTATGTCTACAGGTCAGTCCCCATACTCACTGTTCAGTATGTTATGTCTATAGTTCAGCCCCCTAACTCTCTGTTCATTGGGTTTTGTCTGCGGTTCAGCCCCATACTCACTGTCTATGGTGTTATGTCTGCAGTTTAGCCCCCATACTCAGTGTTTAGTATGATATGCCTACAGTTCAGCCCCATAATCACTGTTCAGTATGTTATGTCTGCAGTTCAGCCCGTTATTCACTGTTCAGTATGTTAAAGCACTCACCCCACTAAGATGTTAGTTAGAAAAAAAGAGATAAATTAATATTTTTTTCTTTTAAACTGTAGCAAATTGCTTGCTACAAATATAGCAAGTAGTTGCTAGAGTTTACTTTAAACCACACAGGAAGCAAATGCAATATTATAGCAATAACCCACGCCTGGGTGTGGGTAATGCTAAATTTACCCACGGTTGGCGTGGTTTGGTCCCGGTGAGCCCGAGGGACCAAAGCCAACCGTGGGTAAACTTAGCATTACCCACACCCAGAAGTGGTTATTGCTATTATATGACATTATTTAAGAAAAGAACTATTCCTTTTCTTAAATAATGGCATAGTATAATGCCTGTTTACTGCCCTTCCGCAGATGCCTGGCATCCACGGCAGTTCTGATGTACTCGCGCCTGCGCAGTACATCAGAGTTGGGCAAAACAACGGAGAAAGCAAGATCTCCGTTGCTTTTTTTTGAGTGTCTCGCTATGTTAAATGAGTTTAACATGGCGGGACAATTTTAAAATAAGCAACGGACATCTCCGTTTAGCTTATTTTAACCGTCTCGCTATGTTAAACTCATTTAACCTCATAGCGAACACTAAAAGCAACGGAGATCTTGCTTTCTCCATTGCTTTTAAACATGTCTCGCTATGTTAAATGGGTTTAACATGGCGAGACAGTTTTAAAAGCAACGGAGATCTCCGTTGCTTATTTTAAAGCTGTATCGCTCTGTTAAACCCACTTAACATAGCGCGACAGAGTTACTAATGGAAAAGTCCGGGCGACCGGACCTTTTTCCATTAGTATAACTCGATTTACAATGGGCACGCTGGCCAATCAGCGTGCACGTTTTGAGGGGATCATGGTATAATAACTTTTAAGAGTTGATATGCACTCAACAGCAATCAGGATAGGATGTCTGAAGTCACACCAACTAACACTTTGAGCCTAGGGCAGTTACCCTGTTTGCCTCTCCCTAACTACATTACTGAAAATAAGGGAGGCTTTAAAATTACACAGACATGAATATATATATATATATATATATATATATATATATATATATATATATATATATAGATATATAGATATATATATATATATGAAGAACCTTGCATTTTGAGTGGAACTGGTATGCAGTTGCTCCCTGGACAATAAAACGAACTTATTTATCTGCAGGTAATTG
>NC_056731.1:1344069762-1344074762 GCF_019279795.1 Protopterus annectens
TCTTTAACTTTCCCCTTTGCAAAAATGGCAACTCTATACCATATTGGAACTACCCTATGTCGAAATTTCCATAAGGTACAGAGTTATCTTTACCCCCTCTTCATTGCCAACGCATATGGAATAATCTACTAGATTCGGCGTACACCCAAATTTCATGAAAAGAAATGTCCTAAAAGGACAACTAGTCCGCTCTCAGCAGACTCGGTCAGCAAAGATTTAACAGTTTGCTTCCGATTGCAACTCTTGTGAGGCAGCACCACAGACAAAGAGTACCCAAAACCACTGATAGACCGGACTATCCAAGAAATTAAAGACAACAGACACTGCAGACACAAGCCAATCATACGATACGGCTTCAAACCAACCTTACAAAAGCAAAGCAGTTTTATCCCCAGGTTCCCCTTACCCATTTCCAAATGATGCTATAAACATAAAAAACAGCATCATGCAAGCAATTGGGATATACTCCGTTAAGCCAATCCACGAAATCACAAAGCGGTAGGGCAATACAACCCAACTTTGCATATAAAAGAACGCGACTTCCCTGAAAAGCATTCTTCGAACTTAACAAGAATGCAAGCAGGGAACTTGAATTACCAACACACAGCAACTGGGACATACCCTTGCAAAGAATGCAACTGCTGCGTAATATATACGCACTACCTAATAAGCTGGTAATCCAGAAAACAGGAAGCAGCCCCCGCATGCTCAACGGCACCCCAATTTACTGCAACACGACAAATGCTTGTCTATCTGAGCTAGTGCAATAGATGCGCAAAGCATTCTATGTAGGAAATTGACCTCAAGAGGCACTCAAAGACAGAATCAGGGAGCATTATCAAGCTATCCGCAGACAAGACCAAACCAATGCGCTTGCTAAACACGCAAAAAGCTGCACAAATGCCAGATTTACATTTCTTATTTTAGAAAAAGCACACAGCTTCAGTGATGTTTCTAGCACACCCCTTGAGGTCAAAGAGCTTAAATGGCAGGTGGAACTAGCAGCAGACACACCCCCTGGGCTCAACGGAGCCATCAACATTAAATGCTTACTTAAGTGGATCAAATAAATCGATGTAAGTTGTACGTCACCAATGTATCAAATGTCTGACACTGCTACAGTATTTAAAGTAAATGTAACCATTCCTCTGTAGATTTCTGAAGAAGTTCGAATAAAGCGAACGAAAGCGCTCAAATCTAAACTGGCTCGAGTCTAGTTCTTCATGTTCATCCCAGGATCCTCGTCTTAGTAAATGTAACTCACACCTGGAGATAGTTTTTTTCATTTTTTGTATTAGTTTCACTATCAGAACATGGACGAACAGCCCATCGCCAGCGGAGGAACCCTCAGCCAAGATCTCTTTGACCTCACTATGCATAGCGTTCCAGCCAGCATAGCCAACTTAGCCAAAGCGCTCTCACAATCTTCATCAATAGCAGAAAATATCGTTAAGGAATTAAGCAACAGCCTTGGCAGAAACATCAACCAAAAACGGAACACCAATGAGAGCAGAAACGACATTCCTAACAGAATCAGAGAAGCAAGACCTGAAGGGACAAATCCCAATACGACACTACTGCAACAATATATCGAGCAAACGACAACAGACCCCTTTGCCACCTTCCAACCAACCGAACACAACAGGCAAAACAGCAATGCCAGCAACAATAACAGCAACGAGGACAAACTCAGCATCAACGACTGCCGCTTTCTCATCTTTCAACTTGAAAGACTCATTACCAGCTACAAAACTTTCGAACTCAATAACCATTACTTGACCAAATGCATCAGCCTCAAAATAGTGCCTAAAGGTCTCAGGGTATTCAAATTCCCTAATGGCACACAAAACAACGAAGAGACCTACAACGCACTATGCCAGATATTTAACGATGCAGGTCTGCAATGCCTTAGAGTTCTTATCGGACACAACAACCAGAAACTAGCAGACTTAAAAGAACAAATCGTAGGTATCTACGAAACAGTCACTCAACATACGGACTTCCGCAAACTCAGTACCGAATGGGAAAAGATGAACGCCAACATCGCTAAACACATCAGTGAAGATACGTTAAAAAAGAAAAAGAAACTGACCAGAGACTGGCATCAATATGAAAACAAAACAGCGTACCCACGAAACGCAAATAAGACCGAAACCGCGCATGAAAATACAGATACGGTCAATGACAATACAAACGAACCACCAAGGGACACACAGCAAACTCCAACTTCGCGCCAACCAGCCACGAGGAGCAACCATGATGGAACACGCCAACTCACCACTAGAGACTCACCAGTCGTAACCCGAAGCAGAAACCAAACAAAGGTCAACCACAGGCCCAAAGAATCGTCACCACAGATGCCCAGACGGGCAAACCAACGAGGGTCACCACCACCGACTCCAACGGGCAATGGAATCTATTATAACCGCTTTCAACCACAGGTTTTTTTCCCCATGGACACAGAACCACAAGCTTTTTTAGGCATGGACACGGACACTCATGCCCTGAACTGGACAGTCCCACCTCACAGAGGCAGGGGCAGACCACGAGGCACGACATCCAGAGTCCACAACCACAGAACCAACACGACTCGCAACAAACAAAGATAATTCACGAGGAGTACAATGAACTGAATCCCAACAAAACAATCACCCCCGTTAGCACAACAACCTGCAGCAATCTCATCTACAATCTCTCCAACGAAAAACTTGATGCAGGAACCAACAGCCTGCTCGCCAAAGGACTTAACTTCATTCCAGCTCAGCGGGCCAAAACTACGGACGTTATACTGGACCTAAAATTATTTTGCCGCAAACTAAATCTGAAACATATGTTTAAAAATAAAAAATGCCTCAATCTCAGCGTGGACCTACATGCTGAAAATATGCTGCTAGACACCGAAGTAAATGATATTTTGTCTACCAATGCATCTGAAGGTAATGTAACTATGTTTCCAAATGCTTTCAATTGTAACGATCAGTTCAATGATATCAGTGATGTCAATACCATTAGAACCAACGTCAGTAACAATCATAACCTCAATGTTTCTAATGATTTCAATTTACTCAATGATTTCAATGACCTCAATGTTTGCTATAATGATAGAGCACGCAATAGTCGTAGCCTAAGTGAAAGTATCCAAAGCATAACTAAAACCGATAGCTGTATTCCAAAGATTAGTGCCAAGTGCACTAGCGATAGCAGCAAATCGTTATTCAGCCATAGTAGCAACAACAGCAATATGAATGACAGTGAAATATATTTTATTGCCACAAATGAAGAAATGCATGAAATGTTTAATGAACGTAATGTATCCTTAACAACTAGCATGAATAACCAAATGCACAGTATTACCGCAAATGCTTCAACGCATGACCCAAAGGGGCTAACGCCCGCCAGCTTAGATAGTAATCTAGGCAACAGTGAAATGTTTTTTATTGCCACAAATGAGGAAATGCATGAACTGTTCAATGAACGTAAAGTGTCCGTAGAAACGGATAAGATTATCCAAATGCACAGTGTTACCACAAAGGTTCCAACGCATAACGCAAATGTTCCAACATGCGCTAGCGTAGACGCCATTAACATGCCTGCAACAAGAGCGCCCAAAAGGGCTGCCAACAACAATATTGCAGCTGACCTGAACCCCAAATACAGTACGCAGCGTACAGAATGTAACTACAGAGCTGCGACTGTTAATAGGGAGGCCAACAGTAGCTCTGAGTTCAGACAAGTACCCAGAACACGTGCCTGCGAAGTCGCAACCAGCACGAATATGAACTGCGTCACACCTAGTAGTAACACAACAGAATTAACGAAAGACGTACACCTTAGCCGAACAGGCATCGGCAAAGGAGCAAAGCCCAAAAGTACGCACCCATGGTACTGCGAGGGAAACAGCCCCAAAATTAATACCTCTCTTGCAGAAACCAATTTCCTACTCTCTGACATGGAACGAACACACACGCCTGTCAGCAGAGCAAACAACCTGCCCATCATGGCAGAGGCATGCAGCAACCAGCGTGCACTAGATACGCCCGTAGCTAATCACGCAGGTTCAAATACCCAAGATAATCAAGCAGAGTCTAATACCCAGGACCCTAACAGACTATCCAACCGCAGGGAAGTACTAACCCTTGGGCTCGGCAGAACCACCTGCAGCACCCCAAGGCCACCAACAGAACCCAGCAGCTCAGATGACAGCGACTCTGATGCTGGACCTGCAGTCCCGAGAAGAAAAAGTACAATGAACCCCTTACTTAACAGCAACATCCAAGTCTTCTCCAAAATTTGTGAGAATGAAATAAGAACGCTCCTGAACAATAAACCCAAAAGGTTCAAGTACAACCTGAATAAAGAAGAAAAAAATGCACTTCAGTATCTGAAAGGTAACAAAGAGCTTACGATACTAAAAGCGGACAAAGGAGCCGGCATTGTAGTCATGAACACTACAGCCTATATCCGCAAAATGGAAGAGACCCTGAAAAATGCGAATGACTATCGCATCATTAGCAAAAAAGAAGTGCTGCAGAAATTCGAAAAGATAGACTCTACACTGCGTAAACTAGTCCAAAGCAAAAGCATCTCCGAAGACGAATGGGATTTCATGAAGGTTGACTCCCCCGAAGTAGGGAGACTCTTCGGAATCCCCAAAATCCACAAAAATGAAACAGACCCACCACTGCGACACATAGTCTCATCCAAAAGGACGAAAACAGAGTACATCTCTGAGTTTTTGGACTATGTATTTAACCCCATCGCACAAACTGCCAAATTCTATTTAAAAGACTCATGGGAGTTCTTAAACAGAATTCACGAATTTCAAAAGAACAACCCACTAGAAGAAATTACACTAGTCACTTTAGACATAGTGGCACTGTACCCCAGCATCCCACACGATCAAGGATGCGAACTAGTGTTCAAATATCTAACTTCCCACAGGAACATGCACCCAGAGAGAGCAGAAATGCTATGCACCCTCCTCAAGCTAGTACTTGAGA
>NC_056731.1:1344084762-1344087128 GCF_019279795.1 Protopterus annectens
ATACTACTCTCCTTCCCCTCCCCTTCGTACCTAGTCCTCTGCTATACTGCCTGTTCCTGTAACCACATCCCACCACAAAGGGGCACCTCTATCATAGTTCTCCTGTGCTCTCCATTTCTTCCACCTCTGCTTATCTTCTGCCTCCATTACACTTTCTTATTGAAAGCTTCTTCCTGATCTGCTTTCTAACCTAACCTCTTTTACCTTACCTGTTTTCCTCTCACTCTATAACCTCTGCACATTTACCTGTACTCATTACAGAAATTACTCATATTTTGTTTTCTCTAACTCACTGACTTACCTGTTTGTTTCTCCCTTTCTCTGATTGTTTCCTGCTGGACTTCTCTCTCTTGTGTCTTTAGCTCTGCTTCTAGCTACTTAGCTCTATTCACTCACTATCTCTCTCCCTCATTTACCTTATAACAGAGTGGTCAACTGTGAGACTCAAGCAAAGTCCCTTTCCAGCCTTCCTTCCCTCTGAGATTAAAAGAACTTCAGACCTGAGCCTAGATGGTTACACTATCAAGAGGCACACCCGACTTATTTGTGATTATAAGTATGGTATGTTTCTTGCTGAGCAGGCTTACTCTATTTGTGTACCTCGGGTTAAGCAGCCCTCCTGTACCTCCTGCAGCCTACTTTTCCCCTTCCACATTAGATACCTCCATTTTAAATTTATCTTTATCTACCTTAACTATCCTTTTGTTAGCATACTACTCTCCTTCCCCTCCCTTTCAGGTACCTAGTCCTCTGCTATACTGCCTGTTCCTGTAACCATACATCCCTACCACAAAGGGGCACCTCTATCATAGTTCTCCTGTGCTCTCCATTTCTTTCCACCTCTGCTTATCTTCTGCCTCCATTACACTTTTCTTATTGAGCTTCTTCCTGATCTGCTTTCTAACCTAACCTCTTTTACCTTACCTGTTTTCCTCTCACTCTATAACCTCTGCACTTTTACCTGTACTCATTACAGAAATTACTCATATTTTGTTTTCTCTAACTCACTGACTTACCTGTTTGTTTCTCCCTTTCTCTGATTGTTTCCTGCTGGACTTCTCTCTCTTGTGTCTTTAGCTCTGCTTCTAGCTACTTAGCTCTATTCACTCACTATCTCTCTCCCTCATTTACCTTATAACAGAGTGGTCAACTGTGAGACTCAAGCAAAGTCCCTTTCCAGCCTTCCTTCCCTCTGAGATTAAAAGAACTTCAGACCTGAGCCCATAAGTTACACTATCAAGAGGCACCGACTTATTTGTGATTATAAGTATGTTATGTTTCCTTGCTAGAGCAGACTTACTCTATTTGTGTACCTCGGGTTAAGCAGCCCTCCTGTACCTCCTGCAGCCTACTTTTCCCCCCTTCCACATTAGATACCTCCATTTTAAATTTATCTTTATCTACCTTAACTATCCTTTTTTTGTTGTAAAGTATACTACTCTCCTTCCCCTCCCTCTCGTACCTAGTCCTCTGCTATACTGCCTGTTCCTTAGTAACCATACATCCTACCACAAAGGGCACCTCTATCATAGTTCTCCTGTGCTCTCCATTTCTTCCACCTCTTCTGCTTATCTTCTGCCTCCATTACACTTTCTTATTGAAAGCTTCTTCCTGATCACTTTCTAACCTAACCTATCTTTTACCTTACCTGTTTTCCTCTCACTCCTATAACCTCTGCACTTTTACCTGTACTCATTGGCAGAAATTGCTCATATTTTGTTTCTCTAACTCACTGACTTACCTGTTTGTTTTCCCTTTCTCTGATTGTTTCCTGCTGGACTTCTCTCTCTTGTGTCTTTAGCTCTTCCTCGCTCCATTCTCACGGCTCACTCCGGCGCTCCACCCTACCCCCAATTCCCACCCACCCCCAGGGGGCCCTACCTTTATACTTGCATGTGACACTCCCCAAATAACTAACCTATCTCACATTTCCTGTTCACATCACCTAATCAACACCATACTCCAAGTCCTACAACCACACCCTCTCTCCCACATTTTATCAAACTCGTCACCTCACTGTACCTGTTTATACCACTCAGTCCTATACTTGCTAACCTCATCTCACTGCAGTAGCATGCCTTTAAACCTTAACTCAGTATTTTCACTTCCTACTTCTTAACATCCTTCTCTACTACTATACTCTTACCTCCTATGAGATATCTTTATGCTTAGCCAACCCCTCCTGTTATGAGCCAAACACACCACATCCACACTTCCTCTACCTGACCAAACACATATCATAATATACCTTTCATCAACCTTATCCCTTTACTTTTCCCCTCTCTACTCATAAAGTACACCACTACAGATTCCAAACCTCCAAAGCGGTTTTATTGTAATACCTACAAAAACCTAAAAAATTTAAT
>NC_056731.1:1344087628-1344315450 GCF_019279795.1 Protopterus annectens
CTTGAAATTAGTAATGAATGGCTCCAATGTCCAATGGAGGGAAGCATTCACACATTAGCATCCTGTCACACATGAATAAACATGAATGTTAAAGCTCCCCCCACTGACACACACTTGGTAAGTAAACCATTACAACCACAGTGAAAACAGAATGCCTCACTGAAAGAGATATATATACACATATGAATGTGAAAACTATTAAAGTAAAAATAAAAATAAAGCTATGCACTACTGCAATTACAATGTAAAGGACAAAATTGCAAGAAAACACAAACACTACCCATATAATGTAATGGAATAAAATGCAAGATAACACAGAAAAAAGTTACTGCAACCATTTTAAGACACATTTGAGACTCAATGACTCATTCAACCCTGGATGACAGTCAGCTTCCAAATGAAGTTGCCATTTTAATTCAAGAACCTGCAACAGGCCATCAGCATCCCCAAAAAAATTCTCAACCTGTTCTAAGACAAGGAATTTGAACATTGAAAACTGACTGCATGACACGCTATGTTTTCCTAAGGCATTAGAGGAATCACTAGACCGAATGGCAGCATTGTGTTCCTTTATTCTGTCACTCAATTTCCTGGATGTCTTGCCAATATAGAAACACGAGCATGTCATACAAATAGCTGCATATACCACTAAGGTGCTATTACAATTGAATGCTTTCTTAAAATGAACTGGAACGTTGCAGTGAGAAAAACTGAAAGCATCCCCTGTCAGAATATAATTGCATGCCACGCACTTGCCACAAGTAAACATACCTTTCGAAGCATTGACATGCATATGTTCTGTCAAAATAAATGGTTTGTCTTTTCCTTCAAATAAAGATTTGAAGGTTTTAGTTTTTTTGAAAGAAAACCTAGGAGAAGGTCCTAACATGTTTCTAAGGGAATGGTCACTACACAAAATCCTCCAATTGTTATTCAAGATGCCTCTGATATTAAACATGTCCCTACTAATGGGTAGGGCAAAGCTGCAAGACCAACTATCACTATCATTCTGTCCTGCACGTTTGTTGGACACAAAACCATTCAACAAAATAGGTTTAAACTTATTGTGTCTATTGCATTTAATTTCCTTCCTAATATTGTTGACCAAACT
This sequence comes from Protopterus annectens, assembly GCF_019279795.1. NCBI lineage: Eukaryota > Metazoa > Chordata > Ceratodontiformes > Protopteridae > Protopterus > Protopterus annectens. The sequence continues at coordinate 1,344,088,740 of NC_056731.1, forward strand.
AAAAGGGTAATTCTTCTGCAAAAACAATGTTGACAAATAATCACATTCCCTTTCAAAATCTTCGTCAGTGGATATTAATCTGGACAACCTGACGAATTGCCCTTTCACAACATTCTTTTTCATAAACCCAGGGTGTTGACTATTATAATCCAAGTAACTATTTCTATAAGTTTTCTTTCTGAAAATGTTGGAAGAGATCTGTCCAGTGGAAATATCAATGGATAAAGTAGTGTCTAAAAAATGAACCTTGGAACCCTTGTCAGCCAAAACAAACTGAAGGAAACCTATACTCTCAGTCAAAGACTCAATGAACATTTCAAGTTGCCTTTCAGACCCTTTCCACGCAAAGAAAATATCATCAATAAAACGACAGTAATGTTCAGTAAGTTCAAACCCAGGTAAATGTACAAGAGTGTCCAATTCCCATTCACTCAAGACAACATTTGCAAATGCTGGGGCCATCTTAGTGCCCATCGCTACCCCTCTAACCTGTTTATAAATGACGTTGTTGAAATGAAAGAAATTATTGTCTAAGACCAATGACATCAGAGTATTTAAAACATTAATCCTCGGTAATGGTAAGTTTGCAAATTTATGCAAGAAATGTTTAACATAGCTAAGACCTTCTACATGGGGAATGCTGGTGTATAAAGCTACAACATCTAAAGAGACTAATATTTTGCCCATACCATTAAATTTGGCTGTATGAAGTTTATTAAGAAAATCCCAAGAATCTTTAATGTAGAATGGGCTAGCTTGAGCTATGGGATTAAGAACATGATCAACATATTGTGCGATACTTTCGGTCTTTGTCCTATTATTAGAAATGATTAACCTAAATGGAGGATTGGTTTCATTTTTATGAATTTTGGGAATGCCAAACATTTTCCCCAAGCAAGGATGAGGAGTATGCAAAAATAAAAACTCTTCATAAGAAATACTGTGGTTCCTAACTAAAGTATTCAAAGTATTGTCTATAAGTGTGAAACTATCATACACAGTTTGTAAGGAAACTTTTTCATAGAAATCATTGTTTAATAGTGTTTCTTCAATCCTAGAGATATAGTCATCCTGATATAGCCAGCATGTTTTTAGGTGCGCTTTTAATAAAGTTTTGAAGTTGGTGCATGATGGTACGGAGGTAATTGTGGGTGGGAGTGAGTTCCATAATTTGCCTATGGCGCAAGAGAATAGTGCTTCACCAGCAGAGTTATTGGCTTTAGTGATCTGCAGGTGATTTTTGTTGCTGGATCTTAGTGGTCTGGTGGTGCGATAGGGTTGGAGTAGATTCTGGAGGGATGGGACATTTAGTGGATGGTTTACTAGTTTGTGGGCGAGTGAGAGTTGATACCACTGAAGGAGGTGAGGGAGTTCAAGCCAGCCCAGTTCAGCAAGTGAGAGACAGTGGTGACTACGGTAGGATGCCCCGGTGGCGAATTTGGCAATTTTGTTGTAGCAGGTCTCTAGCTTGTTTACATCACATTGCCTAAGTTTGGTATATACTGGAAAGGCATAAAGTAGGGTGGAGATAAGGTGGGAATTTGCTATTGAAATCTTTGCTGCTTTGGTGAGAAATTGTTTATTTCTGTATAATGCTCCTAGTTTTTTTGTGGACTTTTTTTATGGTCATGGATATGTGAATGTCAAATTTTAGTTTATTGTCCATTTCCACTCCTAGCAATTTGGTGTGTTCAGTTGGGTATATAGTGGTGTTGTCTTTTGCTGTGATGTTAAAGCGAGAGTTGTTTGATTATGTTTGGTGGGTTGGAAGATGAGTAGTTTAGTTTTATTTGGGTTGAGTATTAATTGGGTATCGGATAACCATGTTTCAACAGAGGAAAAGGCTTCCTGTGTGACTTTTTGCAGTTTGGGTAGGGACTGGGCTGAGCAGATGATGGTTGAGTCATCTGCATATTGGATGAGTGTGCCATGTTTGGTGGCAGAGGCTAGATTATTGGTGTAAATAGAGAAAAGTATGGGTCCAAGGATGGATCCTTGGGGAACCCCTATGGAGACAGGTAGTTGGGGAGATGTATCATTCTGCCATACAACGGATTGTTGGCGGTCAGACAGGTAACTCTGAAACCAGTTGGTGACTGATTGTGAGAAGAATAGGTTATTGAGGACAGAGATAAGTTGTTTGTGTGGGACCATGTCAAATGCTTTAGATAGGTCTAGGAAAGTAGCAGAGGAGAGATAGCCATTGTTTTTATGCTGAAGGATAGTGTTAGTAAAGGAGAGTAAGGCAGTGGTGGTGCTATGGTTTGGTCGGAAACCATGCTGAGTACTGGAAAGGAGGTTGTTAGTACGGAGGTAGTGTGAGACCTGAGAGTGTATGCATCTCTCTAGTACTTTGGAGAGTGGAGAGAGAATAGCTATGGGGCGGTAATTGGTTAATTCTGCAGAGGGTCCACCTTTGTAGAGGGGAATTATATGTGAGACTTTCCACAATGTGGGAACGTAACTTTCTGACAGAGATCGGTTAATCAAGATGGATACTGGGTAAGCCAGAGCATCAGCTGCGATTTGTAGGTATTCACTTGGGAGGTTGCCTGCTGCTAATTTGGTGGGTTTAAGTTTAGTTAAGAGTTTTTTTATGTTGGAGGTAGGTACAGGAGAAAAAGAGAAGGCAGTGGGGAGATTACTAGTTGAAGGTGTGGGTTGGAGGGGAGGGGGGTTGTGTTGTTTAGCTAGTGATAGTATGGTTTGGGTGAAGTGTGTGTTGAATGAGGTAGCAATATTTTCCGAGGAGTGAGGGATGTTAGGATGAGGGGTACTGACTTTACCTGGGTGGAGGATGGAGTTTATGGAGGACCAGAATTGTTTGGGGCTGTGTTGTGAGGAGTCTAGGGCAGACTGGTAGTACTGGAATTTGTCCTGTTTTATTAGCTTTTTGACTGTATTGCGTAGTTCTAGGAATGTTTGTCTAGCTGCAGGGGTTTTGGTTTTGCACCAGTGCTCCCAGGCTTTATCCCGGTTTTTCATTTCTGACTTAGTGGTTTTCTGTAGCCATGGGGAGGGTTGTGCTTTGGTTCTGGAAAATCTTATGGGGGCATGGTAATTAAGGATGTTCAGGAAGGTAGTATTAAAAAATTCAACTGCGTCATCTAGACTGAGGTACTTTAGAGCATGCCAGTTACATTCTTTGAGGGGTGAGATGAATGTGAGTGGGTTAAAGTTTATTTTTTTACGTATTTGACGATAGATGACAGGTTTAGCTTGGTACAGGTATTTTTTGAGTAGGAATGTTGGGGAGTGATCACTGAGGCTATCTGATAAGCAGCCTGTTATATATGACTGGGGGTTCTTACTGACTAGTATCCAATCCAGGGTAGTGTGCTTGCTGGAGTTTTTATTTATCCTTGTTGGTAACTGGACTAGTTGGGTGAAGCCATGAAGGTGTACATGATGGGTTGGATTGTTGCCAGAACAGGATTGCCAGTCAATACTGAAATCACCTAAGATGATAGTTTCTTGGGGGAGATGGTGGGTAGACCAGCTGAGGAGGTTTTCTAGTGGAAAGATGTTTTGGCCAGGTGGGAAGTAGCATCCAATTATGTTGATGGTTTTGTTTTGGTTAATTTTGAGGTTGGTATATATTATTTCTTCATTGCCTATTTGTGGAGCTGATGATTTTAAGATCTGGATGTTTAGATGCTGTTTAAATATTATAGCTACACCACCTCCTTTTTGTTTAGCTGGTCTACTCTTAGTATGCCGTAACCTGTAGGGAGTATTTGCTCACTGGTAATGTGAGGTTTTAGCCAGGTTTCTGTCAGGATGACAATATCTGGGGAGTATAAGTCAATGGTGGCATGGAGTTCATGGACTTTGTTGGATATACTTCTAATATTTAGGCTTAGTAGAAGGAAGTCACTTGGCTTTCTATTGGCTGTAATATGGGAGAAGTTGTGGTTTCTAGTCTGATTATGAGGATTGGGGTTGGAGATGGTAGGGCCAAGGTTGGGGTGGATGTCTCCACTTAGGGCTAGGTTTGATATGCATGAGATTATTAGTTTTCTCAGTTTTTGAATGTGTTTGTTTATAACGGAAACTTTATGACTGTGCTCTGTGGGTAATAGGTATGGTGGGAGGGTTACTATGTTAAGTTGTAGGGATGCTTTACGTTTGAGTAATATGGTTGGTAGAATATGTGGGGGGTGCATAGGGATGGTTCTTGAGCTGGTGGGAGGGGAGCTGAGTATGGGTGAGACATGGGTGGATGTGCGAGTAGTAGTACAGTGGTAGTGGTTAAGTGGGGGAATGATGGAGCTTTGGTAGGATTTAAGATATGCAAGGAGAGTGCATGCAGTGAGCAAAGGAAAGGTATGCTTGTACATGTCAGTTGAGGAGGTGTGAAAGTAGAGGGAATATGGAGGAGGTAGTGTTGGGTTAGTGCTGTGGTTGGCTATTGGAAAGATGGGAGGGGTTTGAGTGCAATAAAGGTGGGACCACTGGGGGCGGGAGGGAATAGGGGGCAGGGTGGGGAGCGAAGTGAGTAGAGCCCCTGTTAGGATCTTGTATGAGGGAGGGAATAGGGGGAAGGGTGGGGAGCTAAGCGGGTAGAGACCCTGTTAGGGTCTTGTATGAGGGAGGGAATAGGGGGCAGGGTGGGGAGCGAAGCGGGTAGAGACCCTGTTAGGGTCTTGTATGAGGGAGGGAATAGGGGGCAGGGTGGGGAGCGAAGCGGGTAGAGACCCTGTTAGGGTCTTGTATGAGGGAGGGAATAGGGGCAGGGTGGGGAGCGAAGCGGGTAGAGACCCTGTTAGGGTCTTGTATGAGGGGCTGGAAACAAACACAAAGCAAGACAAGTATGTGTTAAGAAACAATCACAATTGACCAAGGACTGCTCTGAAACTGTAAGTCTTTTCTTAATTTCTCAGGTGGAAAAACAGGATAACCTTGTATCAGTAGGCTACTGTGGTCATAGTTTAAATTAACAAACACACAGTATTGATCAGTTATGGATACTATTTGCTAACAGAAGGGAATAAGAGAAAGTGGAAGATGTGTGTGGTGGTGGTGGTGGGGGGGGCTGATTACAGCCAAAGCACAGCGCTCTCCAGGGGAAAATGAAGATTGGCTCAAACAGGTAGACACATACTCAAAGTTAACTGTAGCTGTTTGCAGACAGTTCAGACCCGGACTGCACTTCTCTTATAAGAATGTTAAAGGTGGTACCGCAATTGAATACTTAAGAGTGGTGTTAGGTCTAGAAAAGAAGAGTACAGAGAGGAGTAAGCACTTTTGAGATGGTAAAATATATTATAAAGATTATAAAAAACACACTGAGCAAATAGCTACCACATGCAGGACAATGTCCTGAACCACTACTTAGTATATGCAGATACTGAGCCAATTGGAAGAACATTAGAAAACAAAAACCCAGACAGTTATGCAGCCACAGATAAAAATATAGCGAGCAGCAATCTGTCGTGGTTCTCTAATGTGATTCTATCCACCAGTAACAGCACAAACTTATAGAAATAATTTAGACACTAGTATGAGTCTACACACAATACAATTACATGAATAACATTAATGAACAAGGTGCAGCTATGCAAATAGACCATACATACTATTATACTAGAAACAACTTGGTGCATACAAAAATGCTAGCATGCAATAGTAACATCAATAATAAAGCATAAAACATATTAGATGTCTAACACAATTCAACATAAACATATACAGTTGTAAAATGTCGAATACAATTCAACATAAATAGGCATTTACAGTTGTAAAACACTTACTGGAGAGACACTGAGCCTTCATGGGGCCTGTAGCAGAGTGGATTGTAGTTTTACAAATGGTGCCTGCCACAAGTAATATTTATTAACTCTGGGATTGTCTTAAGGTAATAAACAGGGAAGGGGAAGGGAGAACAAGGGTGTGAGCAGGCAGTTCTTTGTACTGCTGATAATGAGCCAAAGCAAGACAAGTATGTGTTAAGAAACAATCACAATTGACCAAGGACTGCTCTGAAACTGTAAGTCTTTTCTTAATTTCTCAGGTGGAAAAACAGGATAACCTTGTATCAGTAGGCTACTGTGGTCATAGTTTAAATTAACAAACACACAGTATTGATCAGTTATGGATACTATTTGCTAACAGAAGGGAATAAGAGAAAGTGGAAGATGTGTGTGGTGGTGGTGGTGGTGGTGGGGGGCTGCTTACAGCCAAAGCACAGTGCTCTCCAGGGGAAAATGAAGATTGGCTCAAACAGGTAGACACATATTCAAAGTTAACTGTAGCTATTTGCAGACAGTTCAGACCCGGACTGCGCTTCTCTTATAAGAATGTTAAAGGTGGTACCGCAGTCGAATACTTAAGAGTGGTGTTAGGTTCAAAGTTAATTGTAGCTGTTTGCAGACAGTTCAGACCCGGACTGCGCTTCTCTTATAAGAATGTTAAAGGTGGTACCGCAGTTGAATACTTAAGAGTGGTGTTAGGTTCAAAGTTAACTGTAGCTGTTTGCAGACAGTTCAGACCCAGACTGCGCTTCTCTTATAAGAATGTTAAAGGTGGTACTGCAGTTGAATACTTAAGAGTGGTGTTAGGTTCAAAGTTAACTGTAGCTGTTTACAGACAGTTCAGACCCGGACTGCGCTTCTCTTATAAGAATGTAAAAGGTGGTACCGCAGTTGAATACTTAAGAGTGGTGTTAGGTTCAAAGTTAAGAATGTCCTAGGAGAATGACTCTCCTTATGGCACCGAAGGCACCTCTGCTCTGATGTGAGGGAGCCAATGGATCTGAAGAAACCATCGACACCCCTGGCACCGGGACAGTGGGCTCCGAACCTGAAGTAGGAGCTAAGCTCATCTGAGCTGAGGTCACAAGAGGCAATGTCGGAACCAAAACGTCGGTCTGACTGTCCTCCCCGGACCCGACCAGAGAGTGTCAGCTCCTAGAGTCCTCGATAGGCACCAAGGACGTCAGAGTAAACAGAGCCATAGACACTGGAGCAGGTGTCAGCTCAGAGGGTTCCACTAACATCAGGCCTGCCTCCTCTGGCTCCGAAGGCCCAGCATGGATCGGAGGAGGAATAGTTAGATTCAGTGCAATGGTCTTCAGCTCCAAAGCCATTTGGGTTGAAGCCGATAACATTTTGGCTAATGCCGGTGCCGATAAGAGCTTCTGTACCACACAATCCACGTCCAGATCTGACAGGCTGATAGACGATCGAGAGGATCGTACCGAAGGTGGTACCAACTGGAGAATTGGACTCTTCGGCGCTTCAGACACCAGTTCCAAGACTGGGGACCGGCTCCGAAAGGTAAAGACTGTCAGCTCCGAAGGCAGTGGAGCCAAAGTCAAAGACTTCTTTGATTTCTTGGAAGACTTTGAAGACCAGCTGGATTCATCCAGGTCACTCAAAGCTTCCTGAAATGAAGGCTTCAACAAGCCTCAATCGATTAGTTTCCTCTTCCTTTCCTACAGGACCCTATAGGAAAAAGAATGACAAATGGCACAACTGTCTTGCCAATGCAGAGCCCCTAGACAGTAAACACAATTAACATAGCTGTCTTTAACAGACATTTGTTGGCCACACTTTGGGCACTTTTTGAACCCAGACTTGGGGTGCTTTTCTTGGTCAGCCATTGAGAAGAAGTTACTGTCACACATACAACTAGTAGTAAATGACTACAAGAAGCCTTAAAATCTGGCTAAATCAGAGACACACACACAGCAGAATGCAGTTGAAAAAATATATATATATATATATATATATATATATATATATATATATATATATAAAACAGTAAAATCCTTTATATATATATATATATATATATATATATTACACACATTTTATAAAACACAATAGAATTAAGCATTATTAATGTATACATTCTAGTAAATAAATGTTGCTTAATGCTTTACTTAGTCACTGTCACACATTGACAAATATTGCATGTGCAACACAGTCAGATCTATATTATAAACCCGAAAGCACTAAACAGCGAATACATTTACATCGACACATAAAGGTCGATGTATGAAAACAGCGAAATATGTAATCAGCAAAAATGACAATGCCAAATGTAGTTACCTGGCCAGCAGCACGATTGTGGGGATGAGGAAACCTATCCTTTTCCCCACTGTAGTGCGGTCTTGTAGTTGGTATATTTAAGTGGGAGGGTGTGGAGTGCTGTGGGGCTTGCCCCCTGCAAAAGTGTGTTAATTTAATTTTATTTAGTTTGAGCATACCTGCATGGTGCTGTTGGGTAACAAAATACGTTCGGCATTTTCATTTTCGCCAATTATATATTTTGCAGTTTTAGTACATCGACCTTTATGTGTCGATGTAAATGTATTCGCTATTTAGAGCTTTTGGGTTTATAATACAGACTCCATAGTCAATGTCTTTATTCAAGTATTTTTTCCTTTGTTTTGCTAAGTGCATTTTTTTACTTACTAAGTTGACTATCCAGATGTGACTATACATGAGGTACATGAAAAAAAAAAATTTAAGTCTACTTCATATCGAAGAGAGAATTTTTCCAGTTCTTATACTTTACGAGCGCACATCCTTATAAGCAAAAATGAAGTATTATTAAAGGGCAAATGATAAGGGCCTCAAGAATGGTTTCTGAAGATGAGGACTTTGTGAAAGAATGTAATATTATTAAAAGGATGTTTTTGAAAAGACGATACCCTGAAAATATGACAGAAGTGTTAAAGGAAGTGAAAAAGGGAAGAAAAGATGGATACTTCCCTATTCTGGGTAATAAAGACAAGGATAAACCCCAGTAGTTATAGAAAGTAAACATTTTTCTAATGAAAAGGAAAATAGACTAGAAGGGGATTTTAGTGGAGCTTTCAGCCTGAACTTTCATAAAAATTCCAATACAGTTACGGAAATAGTAGTTAAATATTGGAGACTGTTTAGCAATGTATCAGATGAACTAAAGATTTTTGAGCAGCCTGTACAGTTTGTTTATAAAAAAGGAATGAATCTAAAATAGATATCTGAAACAAATAAAAGAAAAAAACAATAAAGTGGGTAGATCAACAAGAAAATTGGGCACCTATAAATGTGGAAGATGTACACAATGTACATTTATTAGTAATATTGACAGTATCTACATCCCTAGCAGAGATATATATTGATAAAACCAAGACAGTGCTATAATTATGATAGTACAGGCTTAATATATTTCACCACGTGTGGAATATGCCAAGGATTTATGTGGGAAAAACTGAAAGGGCCCTAAGGAAATGTATATATGAACATCAATATAGCATAAGAACTGAAAATCAAAATAATGCATTGTATAAACATACCCTCCAGTTGCAAACAGGATAGATTTACAATTTTTGTTCTAGAAGCTGTTTATTAAGAATGAGACTGGTGGGGCCATGGGAGGGAACCATAGAATATAGAAAAATATACTGGCAGATAGCCCTACAGGCCAATGAAAGCCCTGGAATGAATGACAATATACCACTGTTAACAATATTAAAGCTAAGAGCAGCTAGATTATAACTAAGAAAATGTATGTACATCTCTAATGAGTCCTATGAAGTATAAGAAATCTTACCTACTTTATACATACATATATTTATTTATACAAGTTCGCATCTATATACTTTTTTTACAGAAAGTTTATTTAATTGATGTACAGTTTTATGGACATTTTAAATGGATTGAGAAGCATGTGAAGATTTTATGACAAGATTAGAGCTTTCTGCCTTTAAATACAGATTATTTAATTTATCAATTAATGGTTAGGTAATTGTGTTGAGTATATAAACACCACAGGGCTGGTTCTGTAAATCTGACCTGTTTATTCTGGGACAAAAAAATGCGGTGATTACGTTAGCGTTTAGTCTATGTAATTTTATTTGTTTTATGAACCTATGAACGTACATTAAAGAAGTTTATTTTACCAGTGACAGCTTCATCTGACCGGCTTGTTTCACTGTGCTCATTTTTGGAATTACTAGTTGGCGTGTGCCTTAACTGCAGTGTTCCTGCTTTATTTTTCTGCATTTTTTTACTTGTTATTATCTCTGCCAATGTAGCCCGAGTTGTGGCTGCAAAGGGTCCTGGGACCAGTTCACTTTACTGGTTACCAAAGTGTAAATAAATACGAAACAGAAAAAAATGGGGCATGACAGAAATAATGTAGAAACTAGTAAAGCACATTTTAATTTTGCATCATTCATGAGAAAGAGAAAAACTTCCACTGAAGACATTAGGAAGTAGCAGACTGACCTATTTTGGAGTCCTACTACTTGTTACCTTTAAATGTACTGCAAGGATCATTTACTACAGTGAGAGTTTTCACATCTCAGCATGAGAGCGTGGGGGAAGGTCTATCAATTCTTTTAGAACTAGAAAACAATCTCTCTACAAAAGCCTGTTATTTACCTACTTTCTTTTGCTGGATGTAGCTAATAGCTATTTATAGCATTGAACAAGCTCTGATGGACAGATAGATGAGGCGCAGTCAGGGAAACACAGAAGTAGCTCTGTTACAGATGGTGTGTCTTTAGATGATGGCGCTTTATAGTCCTGCCAATCTATCTTAATGGCATGAGAAAACACCACCACCTCCTTATCTCTAGCATGACTCATATTACGAGGACTTGAAATGCATTCTGGGAAGAAAAAATGAAAGCAAGATCACATTACCAAGGCAGGCCCCATCATTTGTGATTTTGAGGGAAACGCATTAAAATTGTAAAATAAGCACTTGGAGTGATTTTGAGGCATTAAAATAGCTCAGAAAAGAAAGATACAATGAAAAAAATATGTTTGTTTTTTTGAGGTCTAAGGTGGAGTTTTTATAAGTGCTGAGAGTACCAAGATTAAACAAAGAGGGCTTGCAGCAGTGCTGGCTATATAACAGTGCATCTCACACCAACTAAAGGTATGCACCATATTGCCACAATGCAGCTGTGAATATGTTTATTCACACTGCAACTCTGGTGCCTTTGGCAACCAGTCTTCTGCAAATTTAAAAGTTAAAACCATCATCTAAAGACACCATCTGTAACAGAGCTACTTCTGTGTTTCCCTGACTGCGCCTCATCTATGGGTCCGTCAGAGCTTGTTCAATGCTATAAATAGCTATTAGCTACATCCAGCAAAAGAAAGTAGGTAAATAACAGGCTTTTGTAGACAGATTACCTCACCTAGAATGATGCCACAGTACAAAGACAAAATGATCGATTTTAACAATTGGCTAAAATTTTGGTGTCATTCAAAGGGGATCCAGTGTCTGTCAGCCTGGGATGACATGCTCAACAAGCCACGTTGCTTCACTAGGGACAGCTTGCACCTGTCACCACTGGGCTTTCGGATATTGGCAAAGGCTCTTGCCACCCCCATAGTGCCTTTTTTAGGCAAGGCTCAAAAGCCAAACCCACCCCCATAGACAGCACAAGGAACAAGAAACTAAGGGTAATGCTGCTAAACGCCAGAAGTCTTAACCTCAAGATGCACGCACTCGGAGCTCTCCTCAGTATGGAGAACATCGATATCTGTGCAGTGACAGAAACCTGGTTCAAGGCTCCAGAGAGCACCCCAGCACTACCAGGCTATACCTCATATCATGCTTTTCGGCCCCAAAACCCGGACCGAACCACAAAAGGAGGGGGAGTTTCCATATTTATCAAGGATATCCACACCTCCAGGTTAGTGGCATTGCACGAAGTATCGGAGACCATCCATGTGCAACTAACAGTGGGCAAGACTGCTTTCAGTTTATAGCATCCGACATACCACCCTCTCAAAGTCAGGAATTCCACTCTGCTTTCCTGAAAACATTGGAGAATATGAAGATCTCTCCGAACACCATTATATTGGGCGACTTCAACTACCCAAACATTGACTGGGAGCACTACTCAAGCCCCAGCACCTTAGCCCAAAAATTCCTAGAAATTATAAACTCAAATGCTATGGAACAACTAGTCACCACTCCTACAAGAGGGGACAGCATACTAGACCTGATCATTACCAACATGGGGACTCTATGCTCCACACCAAAAGTATATCCCTCATTGGTAAGATCAGACCATAAATTAATTTCACTGGATGTCCACATCCCAACCCCACCCCCAGCCCAGAAAACCACAGTGAAAAACTTCTCAAAAGCGAACTTCTCACTTCTCAAAACCGAAGTGGAATCCTTCAAGGCCCCAGGGCCAGTGGAAACTACGGCCCAAACTGCAGAATCCTATATAAATGCATTCTACGGACATCTCCAGGAATGCATGGATCATGTTATCCCAAACAAAACCAAGACCCAATCATCCAAAGGCAGGTGTCCAGTCTGGTGGACCCCTGCCATAAATAAACTGTACAACAGAAGGAGGAAGCTACTACATGATAGAGCAAAATCCCTAATAGGGAAGGCATCTCTGATCAGTACTAGCAAAAAATTATGATCCCTCATAAAATCCTCCAAGGCCAGCTTCGAGAGAAAAATTGCACAGGACACCAAAGACAATCATAAGGCTTTTTTCAGTTATGTTAGAAACCTGGGATGCAACTCCCAGACTTGTTCTTTGTTGATTCTAAACGACAAAAAATACACTGAACCCACAGACATCGCCAATATCCTGGCAGACAGGTTCAGTGCAAACTTCTCCACCCCCTCCCCCCCAAAAGAGCAAATATCTATCTCGGCAGAGGGCTGCCTCCCAAACATCTCAGAAGGCTGCCCTCTCCAAAGCAAAAAACACTGCTTCCATGGGACCAGATTGCGTCCTAGGTTGCGTCCTACATGAACTCCAAGAGGAACTAATCCCTCAAATAAAGCAGCTATACAATCTCAGCCTCACTACAGGATATGTGCCCACAGAATGGCGTACAGCAACAGTGGTCCCACTCCACAAAGGTGGAGCCTCTACGGACCCTGGAAACTATCGCCCCATAAGCCTGACTAGCTTAGTCTGCAAGGCTATGGCGAGGATCATCATGGAGCTCATAAACAAAGACATTGGGGACCTACAGACACTAGATCCTACCCAGTTCGGCTTTGTCAAGGGCAGATCCTGCCTTTTGAACCTGGTTGACTTCTTTGAAACAGTCACCAAAGCCATAGATGAAGGGAAGGTAGTCCACACAGCCTATCTGGACCTTGCAAAGGCATCTGACACAATACCCCACTCGGGCATCATAGATAAGCTATCCAGCTTAAATATAAACCCCTACGTCACAAGATGGGTCACAAACTGGCTCAAAGACAGAACCCACAGAGTGAGAGTTGCTGGAGCCATGTCAGACTCGAAACCGGTCACAAGTGGCGTCCCACAGGGTTCTGTCCTGGGACCACTCTTGTTCAGTATATACTTTTCCGAGGTACAGACAAACGTGGGAGGACTATGGCTCACCAAGTTCGCAGACGACTGCAAACTGGGCGCCATAATCAACTCTCCAGCTGACACAAACATCCTTCAAAAAGGTCTCACAGACAGATAACTGGTGCCAGCACCATGGTTTAAAGCTAAATGCCAAAAAATGTATAGTCATACCCTTTGGCAAAAACAAAGTGCCCACAAATTACCACATAGGTGGAAACCCATTAAGTACAGAGAAAGTTATTAGGGACCTGGGGACCCAAGTTGATAGCAATCTCTCCTTTGAAAACCACATTGCCAAAGTGGTTAGAAAGACCTTCTACATAGCCCACCTCATCACGAAGGGTTTCACATCTAGATCAAGAGAGGTAATCGTGCCTTTATTCATCCCTCATCAGGCCCATCATAGAATATAATGCCCCTTTTGGGATGTACCTTACCCGACACCTGCAGCAATTAGAAAGACCCCAAAAGTATCTCACCAAGAGGATCAAGGGTCTCAAACAGATGCCATATGCTGCTCGGTTAAAAACTCCAGCTCTACTCAGTTGCGTACCGCCTACTTCGGGGCGATCTATGCCTGACATACAAAGCTATGTCAAATCCAGAATTAATGGACATGCTCCACCTCAGTAAATCTAAATCCCTTAGAGCCACACGCTCGAGGGACTTGAACCTCCGCACAGAAATAAATAGAACTTGCTGGAGGGACAGGTTCATAACCCAGAGGCTCCCTTCGCTCTGGAATAGAATTCCAGTTCAAGTGAGGCAGAGCACCTCACTGAATCTCTTCAAGAAGAATCTCGATAAGTGGATGGGGGATCGTAGGTTTGTCCCAGGGATTACTCCCGTGTCACTATTAGACAGAGGCACAGTAAACTAAACCTTAAAAAGGGCACAGTATACTCAAATCAAGGGGTGGCGTAAGCCATACAGAATCGGGCTAGCCTTATAATTGCCCCAGGGCAGATAGCCTAGTATGAACCTATGAACCTATCAAAAATTCTACAATTACAAAGCTTGATTAAGGCAAATTAATCAATTTCAACTTCGCCAATAAGTATAATTATTTTGCTACAAAAATAAGACCAATTAATTTCAGCATCAAATCCATGTGGTAACAAAGTTCAATACTTCAAGACTGAAACTGCTTCATATTTTAATAAGAACTTATTTATGCCCCTTCCATCATCTTGCTGTCGCAAATAAAAGTGACTCTTCCTGAATAAACATCATTAACATAAATGGCCACCAAAAACAGATTTACGATTAATTTCTCTTATATGTTCCTGAACTGTGATCTTAAATTGAATTTTCAAAGTGTTTTCTTTACAAACTGAAGTATAAAAAAGCATATATAATATTTACAGTATGCTCAACATGTTTATGACCATTACTGCCCCACATATTTCTTACACTATCTACCCAGTGGTGTGTGAATCTAACAAACTTTCTAAGTCCCTTAAAATGTGCTAACATGCTTTTTTTTTCTATTTTATTACCAGTATGAATGCTATATAAATTCTTACTCCATTTATCACTTACCTACATGTAACAGCTGCTGGTTGTGCAAAACAAGTTATTTATATTTTACAGAAAAATTACTATAAGTAGCTCCTAAACACACAATGTCTGAACTTTGTGTGACCTATTATCTGCATCATCATTTACTATTTTATCTCCTTGTTGACGAATACTTCCGCTATAACTTTTATGTAAGCAATAATGCCTGACAGGGTGTGTCAACGTGTAATTAACGCCTCACCAGGGGTGTTATGAGGCCCAACGTCACAGGCAGTCATAACGCATTCACTCACACAAGACTGCTCTCACGCTCTCTCAATCTCTCACATACACAGTCTCCTCTGCTTTCATACATGCATCCACTGATACATACACACAGAAATAAGCACACTTATACACATACATGCAGATATACACTTTTTTCCTGTTTATTTCTTTTTTACACTTACTAAACAGCAAAAGTGTTGCTTAGCGAGCATAAAATAATGGCGGCTTGTTAGTTTTTTTCCAGTCTGAGCTGCACAGCAGCTTGATATGCTGTTGTGAAGTGGTGGACTTGTTTTTCAGCAGGCATTACTTGCATATTAATACCCTGCTGGAGAATGTTCGTTCTCCAATCAGGGTGCTAATGTACAGTTTGCCCATTCTCTAGTGTATTTTAAATCAACTTTCCTCATAGAATATGTCATAACTTGTTCATCATACCACTCTGAAATAAACTGTACTTCACTTCTCAACCTCAAATAATCCTCTCATACTTGCATTTTTTCTCATCTTAAAAATTCTGAACATGGACAGCACTGTTTCAGATGTTGGGGGGTGCAGAGTACTATGGACCGTATTAGACTTTCCTATTAGGCATGCATCCAAAAATCTAATATTTCAATAAATGCCAAACCCAGCACAGTTTAATATAAACTTAACCCCCCCCCCCCACACACACAAATTCTCTGTCTAGTCATCTATAACTCATTCACTCCAACGGAGCTCAGGAAGTTTGCAATGTAACTTTCAATGAGCAGAGCCTAAGCCTTTTGACAGAATCAAATGATGTCCTCGTATTTCAAACAAATTTCCATATTTCTGGAACCATAGGGGTTATGAAATAAGTATCAATGGCAAACTCTTCAGCACAAACTATTTTTATAGTGGTAGTATTTTTTAGGTTCTAGGTCTTAAACCAAATTTTATAAGTCACAGTAAACATAGTAACTTTTACATTTGTAATATTTTGTAAACAACTTACAGTATCTCAGCAACCATGCACGTTACATATATAGATACTGTCAGCAGCATTTTATTCATCTACCTGAGAAGCTTTCATATGAGGCTAAGGAGTTCTGTCTTAATTACTTGGTTGATGACATATTTTAAAAAATTTAAAAATTATATCTATATAAATTAATATCAGAAAAACATTGGTTAATATCTATTTACCTGCACTAGACAGAGGTCAAATATTAATGCAGTTAAGTTTGCCATAATGTAAGCTTTAAGATGAAATCTTTTAAAACCTTTTACATAGCATGGCTTTGGAATTATTGATGCAAATATGAACAAGCAATATTTGATGCCTAAAAGCAGTTAACTGCAAATGCACTTAAAGGCGTCTTGTACATATAAACAGTACATCAGCTACAAATGACAAGAAACTTACCTGCCTAAAATACAATGTATAAATGGATTGATTTTCAAAGTGTGCCACTAACAGATCAGTATCACTGGGTGCAAAAAGAGCTCCCATTACCAACTTCACTTGATGTAAATAAAATTGAACATCTGACTAAAAATAACTATGCTTAATAGAAATCTAAGTAAACAGAGAATAAAATTAGTCTGGTTATCCTCACTGATGAAAGTGCCAAATGCAGCAATCTCTAATGTATTTTTGCCAGATCAGTCATATTATCAAAAGCACAAGAAAAACTTGATCCCCATGTTATTCTGGCAACATTCTGTAAAACATAACCAGTATCTTTTATATAGGACTGCAACCAAATCACAAACAATTTTAATACAAAGTCCATCAAAATGCCCACGCTACTGGTAACACCTCTCTGTCCTGAATCTACATGTCAAGCAGCTGGATTATTCAAACTCTTTTACACCTTAAATATAATGAAAAACTACATAGCTTATGGATGTACTATATAAAACCTAATATCCTTCAATGTTAAAAACCTAATTAATTTCGTTTTTCAACAGATGCAGCAGTTCTGCACTGAAATCATGTTATCAGTGGTTTCAATAGCTTTATATTAGTTGCTTCCAAAAAACTTTTTATAAATACTGACATGTTGTTCTTTATTCAACACAATGTTACTACCTTTGACAGAGTCTAACATTCACTGATTTTTTCCTGCAAAATTTCTTGCAATACAAGTTATTCCTGGTATGTTAAATTGTATTCAAGATTTTTTTTTCTGTTTTTTTTAGTGAATTCAAAAAGAGCTCCCTTAGGTTCAGTCAAAAGTTTTTGCTGAAACACTGAAATGAGTGGAATTAATTTTAGTGTCCAAGAGCTCCTCTTTATTCATACACGTGGCACTTCCAAGTTCATATACCCAAACACTACATCGGATCCTACATTCCTCAGGGACGGCCAATTCATTTATTTAAACCTTTGTAGAGCATGGTTACAAACATTCAAACCTAATGATTCATCCCGATATTTTTTTACATACACATCTTCTAATTTAGAAATGCTATTTTAAATGTAGCTTCCTACAGAACCTAATCACATTGCCAGAATTAAAGTTTAAACTTCGAAGACCAATGGCATTTCATTATTTTACATTTATAAGTCCTAGTTCATCTTGTAAAATACACTACATTTGACCCAGACCATTAGGTAACTTACTACCACTGCTGTAGCAATATGGGGCACTTTCTCTCTCTCTCACTTTTTTGTTTGACAGGTGGTCGGCAGTGCTTGCAGTTTCATTCACTCAGTAGGGTACACAAACATATGCAGACAGTTTAACTTACATTATCAATAGCAAGTGATGCAGTCGAGTAAGACTCAAGATTCCTGCGGAGGGAGGGGGATAAGCCTCTCCATACTCCCCTATGCAGTAGGCTTTACCACCACAACCCTTAACCAATATAATGAACTCTGGTTGTAGTACTGTGAGGGTATGTATAAAAGTTGGCAACTGGTCAACTGCAGTCTTTTCAATCATAAGGCCTTGCTGAAAGTGTGCCTCACTGAAAAAAAGGAGAGACAATTAACCAAATATCTATTGAACATTTAAGCTCTACGAGACATAATTTTAGTGTACTCCATAAGCCTGGGTTCAGTGGATTCTTCCAAAACGGGGTCTTTAAGAAGATCTGGGCTTCAGAATGTGACCATTCTTACTAAAGTCATAAGTCAAAAGATGCCAGGGGTTCATGATTCTGCTAGTTGCTTGTTGTGGGGAATGGTGTCATCTGCTGTTAAAATTACATTTAATGGTGACTATACTCTCAGAAGCTGAAGGAGGATAGATGATGAAATCTGACAACAAGGGTCTACAGTTTGGGGGTACACTGCAATACCAAATGACACAGTTCTAAAATACTGAATGACTGTCCACAGTGTGTAAGAGTAACCAAAGTCCATTGAAAAGGAATCAACATCAGTGTCCAAATCTCAGGGTGTGCACCTGAATATACACACATGTGCTTCCACAGTCAGAAAGAACAGTGTAAGAATCTTGGAGGTAGATGTTGATGTGTCCTATGTCATTGTAAACAAAGGGTAAAACACTGGCTCAACCAAAGTTTGTGTAGCTGATGGGGTTGATAAAGTTAGGAAGAGTACAGATGCAGGGCCTGGGGAGACCTATGTAGGTACAGCTTGGGAATGGGCAGACATCAGTCTTCTACATATTTAGTGAATGCCAAGCACTTGATAAGGACAACTAATACTAAACTGGCAGGAACACCAAAGAGATACACAGAATCAGTGACAGAAAGCTACAAGTTGGTGCTGGACCTTGCCAATGTCAGATTTGGCCAAGGAAGGATCCTGCTGGAAGAACCACTGTACATAAAGAAGGGGAGCATGAAGCCACAATGATCTGTTAAGGAAGGTCTTGTCAGTTTTGGACCAAGGATAAAGTAGGCAAATCACAGGGAGAAACAGGAGCTGAACTTTACTGCACCTCTGCAGGGGAATAGCTATAGCCTGGCACTTTGAATAGTGCTGTTTCCTTGGTATGTTCATCTCGCTCATGTTTACCGTGGACTTTAAGATAACAATTATCACTTTTTTTCCCCATTTTTAAGCTGCTCCACAGATAACTTGACACATACTAGAAGAAGAAAATGATGACTATGTATTTTTTTCCAAACTCTCAGCCAAAAAGGCATTCATGAAAGCCTTAATACTCTTCTGCCTAGAGACTCATTAAAATCACTGCACACACCACATCTCTGGATGTTGTGGGGCAGCCTGATGCAAACCATACACTCCATGTGCGCACTGGCCAAGGGGATGTACTTTTTACAACTGCATTTGTTTTCACAAGCTGGATGGGGATACAGGCTGAAAAAGGTACTTCAAACAGAACAGCTGTAATAAAATGAGTTTAAAGCTGAACTGACCACCTAATCATGAAAGGATTCACATCTAGATCTAGAGAGGTCATTGTGCCCCTCTACTCATCGCTCATCAGGCCCATAATTGAGTACAATGCCCCATTTGGGATGTACCTTACCCGACACCTGCAACAGCTGGACAGACCTCAAAAATATCTCACCAAGAGGATCGTGGGCCTCAAACAGATGCCCTATGCAGCTCGACTAAAAAAACTCCATCTCTACTCAGTTGCTTACCGCCTACTCAGAGGCGATCTCTGCCTGACATACAAGGCCATGTCTAACCCGGAATTGTTGGACATGCTCCACCTCAAGAAAACCAGATCCATTAGAGCTACACACTCCAGGGATTTAAACCTTAGCACAACAACAAACAGGACATGCTGGAGGGATAGATTCATATTCCAAAGGCTTCCCGCTCTCTGGAATAGAATCCCAGTCCATGTTAGGCTGAGCCCCTCACTGACCCTCTTCGAGAAAAATCTTGATGAGTGGATGGGAAATCGTAAATTTGCTCCTGGGATCACTTCTATGACCCTGCTGGACAGAGGCTCAGGAATCTAGTCTAAAAGGGAGGCGAAAGCCAACACATTCTGGCTAGGCTTATAAATGCCCTAGGGCAGATAGCCTAGTACCTACCTATAAACCTATAACTTATACCACAATTAAAGATGTATGACAACAGGCCATAGTGAAAGACTACTAGATTTTGCTCTTAATGAAAAAAAGCAATAGCTCTATAATGAAGTGGGAAATAACTAAAGATTTTCAGGATATGGGGCATGGCTGCACAGTTTGAAGAAGGTAACTGCTGGAGGTGCAGACAGAATATTCAAAGCCAGATCACAATGTTCCCACCACATCACTGCCAAAACAGTAAAAGTAATACAGTGTTTGTATAATCAATTTGTAGACATACAAGCACTCAAATGATTCATCACTCTCAAAACTTAATCTAAAAAGCTGAGCCCATACACAAGCTACTGTGCAAACAGCCCAATGACTTACAAGGCTCCTGGTAACAAACATTGTATTTCTGCTGGCTCCATGGTGCAGAGGATGAAGCCCACAGTGCAACTTAAAAGACCAGAGTTCAATTAATGGCCAAACAGGTAGAGACGCTTAACACTTGAGATGGGAAAAAAAGATAAGGCATAAGACTGCTCACCTCTGCCAGGGAGGAGGGTGTGGGAACATGCAGGGTCAAGGTATACCTTGAACTATGATTACCAGTGGTGACCAGAATCTCTTAAAGTGGCAGCAGCTAACATTAATAGGGCAAGGCCTCTGGGAGATGTATCAACTCAGAGGCAGAACATAACTCCTTACTGCACATCCCCTTACTCCACTTGGTGACATACACTTTGAGGATTTAAGACCTATCTTTTACTTCTCTTCACTCACTCAGTTTTCATCACCACAGGCAGTACTGAAGAAGCCAAGGTCTCCTTCCCTTGACATTCTCTCAGCATTATTGTCCCAGGTGACTAGTCTGTCACTCAGTGTCAGGATGTACAATGACTGTGGTAAAATGCTCAGTGGGGATAGTAAGTAGGAACATCTGTATCTTACTGTCATGAGATTCCCCGTGATTACACCTTTACTTGTGTGTGTGTGTGTGTGTGTGTGTGTGTGTGTGTGTGTGTGTGTGTGTGTGTGTGTGTTTGTGTTTGTGGGTTCTTGTTGGCTGTACCCAAATCCTACCTTGTGATTCATGAACCTGCACACAGTATCAGCATAACTAACTTAGGAATCATCTCCCTGATGATCTACTCAAGTCTGCCTTCAAGGACAAACTTAGGAATTATCTTCTGAATAACAGTACACGCAAGTTTTACAATGTGAACTTAATGTTGCACTTTCACATCAGATCAACTATTCCTAGATGTCCAAGTGCTAGAAGATACAACACAACACTTACGGCTGTATCAAAGATGCAAACATTAACCATACGTTTTACATATAGATCACTGGTCTTGAACTCTGGTGGGATTCATCCATCCACCCCAAGCCAGAATTAAAGCATTTGTATTGAAATACTGGGTGGATATGGGTGGGCAGGAGGACAGCTCTGGACTGAGTTGAATTTGAGAGACTCGTCACTGAAGCAACTTCTTTAGAAAGGGTAAGAGAGGGATTTGGAAGTCCAGTTGGTGACAGTTTTGAGACCAAAGGGACTTCAAGTACCACTAGACCTTTCTCATGTGTGGTCAGGTGAATGGCATCATGGGTACTGTGGCTGCCATGTAACCCAGGGAAAACAAGGACTGAAAGTAGGTGGACAGGGATATAACTTTCCTGTGAGACAGAAAGGCTATCATTGAGTAAGTGTTCAGTCTGCATCCTAACACCAGATCCTGGGAGGGGGTCACAGAAGACTTCTTGTGGTTCAGAGTGAAACTTAGTCTTTGCAGAAGTGACAATGTGAAGCTGAGGTGCAGCGGCAGTGTGTAAATAGAGACCTGGATAAGAAAATCATCCAGGTAGGGAAATATTTGTACTCCCTGGGTTCTGCAAAAGACCGACTGCTGCAAGGCACTTTGTGAACGCCCTGGGAACAGTAGCTAGACCAAAGGGTAAAGCACAGAACTGAAAGTGCATCATTCAAATCTAGGGACACTAGAAACGTTTGTGGAAAGAAAAAAGGAAACCGAGTTTGCATGAACAGCATCTACAAATATGGCACTTCCAGATAGGTGTTGAGGTGAGAAGTCCAGTATGATCTTCCAAGTACCCTCCCTTCCTGGAAACCAGGGAAGAGTCTTGAATAAAAAATGTTTCCTAGGCCTAGGGATGGTACAGGTTCTGTAGAGTCCCTTTGGAAAAAAGATCATGGATGAGGGGTGGTATGAGATGAACCTGATTGAGTGGGTGGGTGGGGGGATTCCCCTCTAAGAGGACAGTTCCTTCCAACACATATTGTAGCCATGCTGGATGATGGACAAGACCCATTTGTCTGAAGTGATGGATTCTCAGGCTGGGAGATGCAGTGAGTCTTTTGCACAAGAGTGTTTTGGATAGAGGAGGGGGGAGGAGGAGGCAGAAGATAGAGAGGCGGAGGCTGGTTAATCTCGTAAAAGGACTTTTCCAGTTTTGCTTTCTCTGGTAGGTTTCTTCTGATTGAAGAGTGTGTTACAAGGTTTTTGTACAGAAATTTCATGTCCTCAGGGACCTTATAAAACCCTATCAGGCTTTTTGGGATCCTGAGGTTGGGAATCAGGGGAAGTAGAAGCGAATGCAAAAGCATCCAGGCCTGTGCCTGTTTTTTTTGGGGGGAGGTGCTTGTGAGGGGGTAATGAGGAAGGAAGGGGGCTTCAAAAACAATATGGCCTTATGAGAATTCAAACCATTCCTTTTCCTGAGAAGTCCAAGTGGAAGAAACATGCTTTTTTCCCCCTCTGTTACTTAGGTGGGCCGTCCACCCTAACAAACAGCAGTGGTTCGGAATCCTGATGGACTTTGATTAAAGTGCCCGGTCCCTCCTCTCAAACAAGGATATGCAGTATGCCCTACGAGATTATCACTCTAGCTTCCCCCTTCCTACCACTGAGTAGTCTCATCGGATATGCAGGTCAGCAGACACCATACTGGCATCCGGCAGGGTTGTGGTTATCGATGTCTGAGAATGATTCAGATGCACTGGTAACCCTGCTGCATCTCAGTGGGAACATCCGAATCAGATTGGGCAGCTAATGATTCAGGTCTTGTTTTCTTGATCTTTTTGGGTGTGAGTGGGACATCTGAGGCAGAGGGTTCCGCCATCCTGCTTTGCATGAAACACTTCAGATGTTGGGCCTCTAAGTAAGTATTTAAGGAGGAAAGCCTGGTTTGAAAGATTTTTGGGATGAATGATTGTTAGATTGTACAATTTCTATAACAGTTCTCAGAACTTAAACAAAAAAAGACACTGGGACTGGAGGTCTTTATCAAGGATCTGCCTATCCCAGGCACACCTCCCTTGCTTAGCTGATACATCCGCGATGCACCCCTATGCCCACAGGCTGAGGTCACATGCCGGATGTACTGCACGTCAGGAAGATTTTGGCTTTGGTAAGCCAGATGCATGTCAGGATGCCTTGCGCAGGTTAACCCAGCAATACTGCAACAGTGATTCAAGGAAGACATCACCTGTTCTTCTGTCACTGATAATATACTGGCCTAGTTAGTCCTGCTGCAGCTCTGAAATCAAAAGTCTATATCAGGCCTCAAGAAAGGACAGTGTATTCTTATGAGACAGAAGGACACAGTCAACCAGAGCAATAAGGATCAATATAAGTGTAGCGACACTTTTTTTTTTTTTAAATAGGGAGATGCATGGTTACTTCAGCATGGAGGAGATGTCAAATTTCCAGATTCATCGATGAAAATTTGAAATGCATCTTATCTAGAATATGGGAGAGAAAGGAGAAACTATACTTGAGTAGAGCAATCAATAACTGTTCTTAGTTACACTGAGTGTAGTTTGAATGTTTTTCAGTCAATTTTTCCAGAAATAATTATGATGCTCAATAAATATATGCATAAAATGACCACTATGCTTTATCATAGTACTTAATAGGGAAGCTTACTGTGTCGATCTCAGTTATATATTAAAAACAGTGAAATGGAACTTACCTCATTTTTGATTGTTTTTCAGTGCTTTCATAATAAAATAAAAAGTTTATTTCATGAACACCTTCTTCATCTGGTCCACGTAACCACAAAGGTAGTTGAACAGAAGCTCCAGGCAAAAGTTCAGAGTTTGGAAGAGGAACATCTATCACCCCGGGAGGGTTCTCAGAATCTACCCCAAAGTCCATAGGTGATACTAAAGATGTCAGTGCTGTGCATGTAGAGGTAGAATCTGTCACTACAGTTTTGTAAGCACTACAGTTTTCAGAAGCTGTAGGACTCTGGGGTGTTAAGGAAGCAGTACTACTACCAAAAGTAAAGAAATCTGGATGCTGTGATATCACTTTCAGTCCTGTTAGAGGGCACTTGCTCACATTCATAAATTCTACATATGCCTTCCTGATTTCTCCACAAAGTAGTCCAGTTGGGAAATTAATGAAGAACACCTGCAGACATTAAACAAATGTTATCACACTTGGCACTTTTCACTCTCAAGATAATAGTTCAAAGCATAAAATAACACAAGATCTAAACAGAGAAAAAACAACAAAAACACACAACTGAGTGGTGAGTCATGCACACAATGCTTCATCAGCTCTGAAAGCTATCACGGTTCTTAAAAGATAAGCAGACAGACCAAGAACGTCTATGAACTACAGTACCAAAATGGCATACAATATTCAGTATGGTGTAAGACCATCCAGAAAAACTCAGCACAGAACATGGGGTATATATCTTTACATGCTGACAATCTGTTTAAACAATGATGCAGGTCATATGGTAAGCATTTCTTTAAGACAGTTCAATCAGAATACAGACATCATGGAGATTAGACCACATTCTCAGTGTCTCTGTATTATCTACTCAAGGTTTCTGATATGTCATGTATGAATGAAGAAATGTTTACCAGAAATGGAGGAACAAATTGGACATACTTACCATAACAAGTGATCTGTACGATCCTTGTCTACCCACTTCAACAGACAGGACTAGCTGTTGCAGACACTTGCCACTTCAAACGCTTTAAGACTTTTGTCTAAGTTAACTCCTATCTTAGCATACAACACACTGCACTTCTCAGCTTTTCCAGACATTGAAGGTGCCACACAACAGCAAGCATATTAAACAACACACTGTCATGCATACCACAGTCCACTCAAAATCCTAACCACCTCTCCAGACATTCCTCCAAATATACATCCAGCCCCTTCAGCCAGGGATGGGAATGGAGGGTAGGTTGAACTGTAAACAAGTGGATTATTACAAACTATCATTACGGTAAGAACATGACTTCTGCAACCAAAAACACCAGCATTCAGGCACAAAATAATATGCAACAAAACTGCCAGGGTGGCTGCACACTGATCAACCCCTTGATTTGAGCTCTCTCAGGGTGGAAACAAACTATGAAACAAATCCAGTAAAAAGCTGTAAATCTGGGTAAAACTTCACTTACTTACTGCTAATCACACTGCCTGGATCCCTGCAAAGAAGAAGAAATTTGGAGAAAATAAGAGATCAACTAGAAAAGGAGAATAAAAATATGTCTGTGAAGAATTTTATAGCAGTTCAAATTTCAGTTTTGCTATAGGAGATGGTTTCCAGTAATGTGGAATAAAAAAAAAGTAAATTGGATTTATATATTTGCTTTATTATTTACATATTTGCTGTATTGTTTCTGTCCTTTGTTGTCTGCATTGTTTTCTTTCTCAGGGTAGCTCAGAAGCTAGTTTCAGGTGAGGGGTTGTTGAGCCAGCCCACATCTTAGTTGTCAGTCATTGCCCGAGATGTATTTAAGCAATAACCCACACCTGGGTGTGGGTAATGCTGGATTTACCCACAGTTGATGTGGTTTGGTCACTCGGGCTTCGCCCTCATGACCAAAGACAACCGTGGGTAAATCCAGCATTACCCACATTCAGAAGTGTGTTATTGCTATTATACAATGACATTATTTAAGAAAAAAAAATACTTTTCTTAAATAATGGCATTGTATAACGCCTCTGCGCTGCCCGCTATCCTGGGGCAGTTCTAATGTACTGCACATGCGTAAGAGGCATGGTTCCAACACTTACGCAGTACATCAGTGCTGTGTAGAGGTAGCAACGGAGAAAGGAATATCTCCGTTGCTTTTTTTTTTTCAAAGATGCCTCACTATGTTACAGGAGTTGAACTCATATAACATAGAGAGATATCTTAAAAAAAAAAAAAGAAAAAAAGCAACAGAGATCTTCCTTTCTCAGTAGAAAGGAAGATCTCCATTGCGTTTTTTTTTTTTTTTTAAGATATCTCGCTATGTTATACAAGTTCTTCAACTCATATAACAGCAAGATATCTTTAAAAAAAGCAACTAAGATCTTCCTTTCTCAGTTGCTCTCTCTCAAAAAAAAAAGAGATATATTAACGGAAAAAGTCCGGGAGACCAGACCTTTTTACGTTAGTATAGTCTTGAATTTATAATGGGCACGCTGGTTGGGCTGGCCAATCAGTGTGCTCATTTTTGCATATTTACGGCCGGTCATTGTATAATTTCTGTGTTGTAATTCCAGTACAGATGCATTTCTGTGAATTTGTGCAGAGCTGATAAATCTAAATTCTCCTGGCTGTGTGCAGAGTTGGAATCTATTCCCATCTGATATTCCAAATTGATAAGTACACTTTTTGCAACTAATTTTGCACTGTGTTGTATTTATATACTTGCTTTATTATTTATATATTTGCTGTGGGTGGCCACGGTGGAGCAGAGGTTAGCGTTGCCGCCTCACAGCAAGAGGATCTCCGGTTCGATACTCTCCTGGAGTGCCTTCTGTGCAGAGTCTGCATGTCCTCCCTGTGGTCGCGTGGGTTTCCTCCGGGTGCTCCGGTTTCCTCCCACATCCCAAAGACATGCTGTAGGTGGATTGGACACTCTAATTTAGCCCTAGGTGTGACTGTGTGTGCCTTCTGTGGAAGGTTGGGTACCGGGCTGGCAACCCGACACAGCAAAACTTCACTGCCAATCATGAGTGGACAGGTGATCCGCTGTGGCGACCCCGAACTGGGAAAAGCCGAAAGAAGAAGAAGATTTATATATTTGCTGCATTGTTTCTGTCCTTTGTTGTCTGCAACTGTCTGAATCTGTTTGTTCTGATTTTCTGTCAAGGAGTGCATCATACAACTGATTTAGTTCCCCCCCTATTGGTATCGTGTTCTTATACTTGGTGGTTTTGCAGTTGTCCTCCCCTACTGTAAATTTGATCTGGGACACTCCTCCCAGTCTAGTGTCATTTGCTCATTCTACCTAATTCACAGAGAACATTTGAGAAGGCCAACCCACTTAGTTTCTTCACCTTGAATTAACTTCTGTTCCTCTTTTCTCCTTTACTAAAATCTTTGCTAGAATCTTGCTGTGCTCTGACGGAGTGTGCTTCTCAGCTGATAAGTATATTTTTTGGCATTTTTTAACTGTTCAGAGTTGAATAAAACAATAACTGAATTCAGTTCAGAATAAATTTTGAATAAACTGCATTTATTTAAACTGTATTTGCTTTAATACTGCTACACACTTGCTAGCTTGCACTGCACTTGAATTGTTTTTAGTGCTGTTTTAGCTGCTTTGTTGTAAAAAAATAAATAAAAATTCTAAGCTTGTTTCCTGCCTTTTCCTGTAACTAGTCTAGTCCAGATACAGATTTGCTGTATCCAAGACTGTCTGTAAGCTTCTGAGCCCACCCCCCCAAGCCTTTCTGTGTTGCAGGGAAGCCTTCTAGCTTATCAGTGGGAGTGGTAAGCACTAGGTAGCCTATCTACCACAAAAGGAGTGGTTTCTGGTCCAGAAATTGTAGTTTATTGGTTGTTTGGGCAGTTTTTCAACTTTCTGGTTTAAAAGCCTGCATTTGCGCTGGTTTCCCGCCTTTCCTGTAACTAGTCTAGTCCAGACACAGATTTGTTTTATCCAGGACTGTTTGTAAGCTTCTGAGCGTTGCCAAAGTCTGCTCTTCAATTTTTTTCTTAGATCTGCTAGTTCTCTCCTCTCCTGCACATTTACTAGCGTATTAGTCTAGCACTTTATCAGACTTCTTGTAGCAATTACTGTAGCACACAAAAGTGCTAACAGCACTAAATGTTCTAAAAGGAAACAGCTCTAGTACTTATTATTAATGCCCATCCCTCTATGTCTAAAGGTCAGTTCCCTGTGCTTTCTCCTATTAACCTGGTGAAATTGGGCATCCTGAGGCAATGTAGCAACTGCCTCATGTACACTGACAATGACAACCTTCTCCTCCTACCTCCCAACATTCAGACTTGTGAGAGATGCACTTATATATCCAAATTGGAAGCCATGCACTCTCCAGCCAAGACCGGAATAGCTGGTCAAAAGGAGAAGGTCAACACTTGCACCACACCACGTGGAACACACAGCCCTCCAGAACACACACCAGCAGTACCTTCACATAAAAACACAAACCACACATCAACCTTCTCAGAGGCTCTCAATAAAAATCTAGCCAAACAGCAGAGACCTCCAAGGTAGAAATGCACTTGACCACCACAACACAGCACTAATCACGAGACACATAACTCTCCTAAACAGTGTGCCCACTCAACCAAAGCCCCAAGGCAAAACAGCATGCCCAACACACAAGTCATAGGTGACTTGATAGTGAGGCACACTGAAGTCTCACTCACTAGGTTGAATAAGCAGAAAGTAACAGTCAGCTGCCTGTCAGGCGTCAGGATCAGACACATAACTCACGCACTCAGGTCCCTCGACAAGTACAAATATGACTCTGTCATTGTACATGTGGGTGTGAATGACCTGAGATGTACCTCCCTGGACTACATGAAAAGAGACATGGAGGAGATCTCAGATTATGTAGCCCAGGCAGGTATGACCCAAACCCTGAGCAGCATCCTACCATCACCCAGAATGATACCACAGTACAAACAGAAAATGATTAATTTCAACAACTGGCTAAGTTTCTGGTGTCACTCTAAGGGAATCCAGCATCTGTCTGCCTGGGATGACATGACTGACAGACCTCGATGCTTTGCCAGAGATGGCCTGCATCTGTCACTCCTGGGCTTCTGGATACTGGCCATTGCTCTTGCCACCCCTGTAGTGCCTTTTTTAGGTGTTGTTCCAAAGCCCAAATTACCACCGTAACAGCTACAAACAAATGCATCTAAGGGTTATGCAGCTCACCATTAGAAGTCTAAATCTCAAAATGCACTCGCTCGAAACACTCCTTAAAATGGAGAACATTGACATTTGCGCCATAACAGAGACCTGGTTCAAAGCAGTAGAAACCATCCCTTGCACTACCAGGCTATAACTCATTCCACACCTTTCGGCCCCAGAACTTGGATCACAGCTCCAAAGTCACTGGTGTTTCCATATTCATAAAGGATGCCCACACCTCCAGACTGGTAGCCCAACATAATGCATCTGAGATACTTCAGGTGCAGCTAATATTAGGTATGACAGCGATTCAGGTTGTAGCCTGCTATAGGTCCCCAACCATGTCCCAAGACTCAAAATCCATTTTACTAAACACCCTAGAGAGTATTAGGGTCCAACCTAACACACTCATACTGAGCGACTTCAACTACCCCTCCATTAACTAGGAAAACTACTCGTGTACCAATACATTTGCCCAACATTTCCTGGAATTCATTAATTCCAATGCCCTGGACCAGCTTGTTCTCACCCCCACTAGAGGTAGAAACATCCTTGACCTGGTCATGACTAACATGGGCGACTGTTGCTCTACACCAATAGTCAACTCCTCCCTGGTTAGATCTGACAGCAAACTAATCACCTTGGAAATCCACATCCCCCACCCCCCCACCAAGGTAACCACCATGAAAAACTTTGCCAAAGCTAACTTTGGGCTCCTAAAAACAGAGGTGGCTAACTTCACAGCACTCATGCTAATGGAGAATAGTTGCATGATTGCTGAATCATACACCAATGCACTGTATGAACATATACACAAATAGATGGATCTCGTCATATCCAACAGAACCAAGATGCTCTCCTCCAAAAAAGGAATGTGGTGGCCCTCTGCCATAAACAAACTCTACAACAGGAGGAGGAAACTGATGTGGAATAAGGTGAAGTCCCAAGACTGAAAAACTCCCTTATTAGCCTCAACAAAAACTTGAGCTCCTTCATCAAAACCTCTAAAGCTAGCTATGAAAACAGAAGTACTGCAGATAGTAAAGACAACCACAAGGCCTTCTATAGTTATGTAAAGAATCACCACGGCAATACCCAGATTTGCTCTGAGCTACTGCACAATGGTACCTCCTATACAGAGCCAACAAATATTGCCAATATGCTGACTGACAGATTCAGTACTACCTTTACCCCCCCCCCAAAGGTCCAGTCACAATACCAGTAGATTGCCAGGCACCCTGTATTACTGCTGCACAGGTTAAAACAGCACTCTCCAAGGCCAAGAATACAGCTTCTATGGGACCTGACAATATCCCTGGCTGTGTTCTACATGAACTACAGAGTGAACTGGCAACTCACTTCTGTGCCCTGTTCAATCACAGCCTGACCTCAGGCTCTGTCCCTACTGAATGGCACACTACTACAGTCATCCCTCTCCACAAAAGAAGAGCGACTACAGAACTTGGGCACTATCACCCCATTAGCCTGATGAGTCTGATATGCAAAGCTATGGAACACATCATCGTGGACATAATAAACAAGGATATAGGGAATCTCCAAACTCTGGATCCCACACAGTTTGGTTTTGTGAAGGGTAGCTCATGCCTGCTCAACTTGGTTATCTTCCTGCAGTTAGTCAAAAGAGCTGTGGATGAAGGCAAGGTGGTTCATACAGCCTACCTTGATCTGGCCAAGGCCTTTGATACCATTCCCCACTCAGGAATCATAGAAAAACTCACTAAGCTAGGCATCAACCCCTATATCACTCAGTGGGTTGCAAACTGGCTCACAGGTAGAACCCACAGTGTGAAAGTAGCTGATTCCAAGGATGAGTGCCGACCAGTCATGAGTGGAGTCCCACAGGGTTCGGTCCTGGGTCCTCTCCTGTTTGGTATCTACTTCTCTTAAGTCCAGGCTGAAACGAAGGGACTCTGGCTGACAAAGTTCACAGACGATTACAAGTTGGGAGCTGTTATTTACTCCCCAAGTGATGCTGACATCCTACAGAAAAGGCTTCACTGAGACTGACTGGTGTCAGAACCACATCCTTAAGCTCAATGCCAAAAATGTGTCATCATCACCTTTGGGAAAAACCCAGTTCCCATGAATTACCACATCGATGGTAGTACACTGAACACAGAACGTGTTATAGGAGATCGGGGAACACAGGTTGACAGCAACCTCTCTTTTAACCACCACAATGCCACTGTGGTCAGAAAGTCCTTCTATGTGGCACATCTCATTACTAAGAGTTTTGCATCCAGGAAGAAAGAGGTCATTGTCTCCCTCTACTCTTCCCTCATTAGGCCAATCATTGAGTACAATGCCCCATTTGGCATGTACCTCACTAAACACCTGCAACAACTGGAGAGGCCACAAAAGTACCTCACAAAGAGGATCCTAGGCCTTAAACATTTGTCAAACATTATATGGACAGACTCAAAAAAAACTCTTTCTCTCTGCTTGACTTACAAAGCCATGTCTGAACCAGCTCTGCTAGAAATGCTACATCTAAAGAAATTCCAATCCCTCCACACCACACGCTCCAGAGACCTCAACCTCATTACCACAATCAACAGAACATGCTGGAGGGACAGGTTCATAACAGAGACTGCCCATGCTATGGAATAGACTTCCCATACATGTCAAACAGAGCACCTCACTGGCCCTCTTCAAGAGAAATCTTGATGAGTGGATAGGAAATAGAAAATTCACCCCAGGGATCAGTCCAGTGGCTTTACTTGACACAGGCACTGGGAACTAAGGTCGGGTGGTACAATGCCTATGGGCTAGGCTTGTAAAGACTGCACGGCCATTAGACTAGTACACACCTATGAACCTATGAACTCAAAGATGGTCAAAACAAAAAAAAATCACTGAAGGAATACATAAAATCAAATAAAAGGTTGAAAAAACAGAAGATGCTTTGGCTACAGTGAAATGATACAACTGCAGAGATCTGAGACTGAAATGAAGAAAATGCTGGCTGAGCATGAGGCATCTCAAGAGCAGCTGTTTTGAAAGGCAGTAGTTAGAAGGCAGATTACACAGAAAACAAATCTGAAATCTACTTTGGCACCAGAGAAATGAGAAGAAACAGACTGTTAATTTTATGAAAATACAAATAAGCAACTGGACTGATGTTCCACAGCAGAACTTATTAAATGGGAGGCACATCATGTGCATGCTCCAAATCTGACCTTGAGAAAGTAGCCAAGGACTTTTATTAGTCAAGATGCAATCATACCATCAGAAGGAGTTGCTCTTGACAAAATTGTGGAAGAAGGGAAAAGTAGAAAAAACTGTGGATGGCAGAAAATTTCTGGAAAATGATTATAAATTGTATGCAAGGCAAAAGAGAAACAAGTTTATCTCAGCAATCAGGGAATGTGTCAAGAAGTAGGTGTGATATTCAAGTTACTGTACCTAGTTGACTTCAGAACATTTTTCCTTGAGGATCATGTGCATTTTTGATGCAAAACAGGCTAAGGAAAAAAGTTTATCCAACACAGTGTAAGCCAGCAAGCAGAAGGGACTCTGCATCTCAATCTTCTGACAATAACAAAGTCCACAGAGAGACTTTGTCAGGGAAATATTTTTCTTAGTTTCAAAGACACAAAGCTTGACAGAGAGGAAAAAGCACAGGATCTCACTAGAAGAGTCAAGATTATCTTGATAGTGAACCAGAAACTGGTGTTGGGAGATAGTGACTATCACAAAGACCAGCAACAGTGCGAAATTAGTGAATAAATGTGACTGTAAAGCATACATTTCATTAGATATAGGAATGAAAATGATCAGGAAGACCAGTGACATTGTAAAATTAGTGAATAAATGAGAGACTATAAAACATCAATTCTACTGGATGTAGGAACAGACGTGAAATGTAGCCTCTCAAGAAGCAGCAGAAAGAGTGGAATTTAGTAGACTGCATTAATATGGTGGGTAAATGGGAAAGCACATACCCACTTTATGTCATTAATGTTTAGAGGGACACAATGTGAGCCCATTTTTGGAGCACCATGTATTATCTAGAGTAATATATATTTTTTCTGACATGTACAGGTGTCTAAGGTAATCTTGACAATAACATCCAGTTTTCAAACATCTACTAACAGCTAGCTAGAGGTCTTGGTTCTCAGTTTAGAGATCAGAAGAGTAAATTTCAAAAGGATGGGTCACTGAACAGAATACAGCAGGCTAAACCATGTACACAAGGTCAAAAATATACTGAGCAAAAGAATAGTTGGGTAAGCACTTACCATAACAGCAGATGCCCTACCCTGATCAGTATTGCTGTGTTTATAATGAATGGGTTATCACTGCTGACATCTGGCTAGGGTACCAAAGCTTTACTGTATGTCTGACGTGTGACCTTGACTCATAGGTATTAGGCTATACAGTCAGATGTGCAAGGGTAATTTCTAAGACTATCTCCAAGCCAGTGGCCTGAACACCCCTGAAAGTTAGAGACTGTTCAGCTAGGAGGGGCATAGCATGAAGTGGTAAAGAGGGTTAGGATGCTGTCTACAGTACAGGGACAGAGGAAGAAGAAATAGAGAGGGGTAGAGAGATTATGAAAAAGGAATGTAGTAGGGTGGGAAGGAATGCTGCAACAGTAATCAGTAGGACATCTATTGTTATTGTAAGTTCTTAGGTGACTGTACTATGTCCTGAATGAAATAACAGTTGCAGTATTGATAATGAATGGGAGATGCCCAGAGCTGAAAGGGATGTAACAGTGTCTGGTTAGTGAGCTGCAGAACTGTCAAAGAGGCCCAAAAAGCCTGAGATAGCGAAGGAAGCCCTAGACCTTGGGAAGGCATCAATCCTGTACTGTTTAGTGAAGGTGTGTACAGAGGACCAGGTGGCAGGTTCTAGTACAGTCCTGGCATCCACTCCTTTGTTGAAAGTCACAGATGATGCTACTGCCCTGGTAGAATGAGCTCGAGGGCATGACTTACTATGTAGAGAATAAGAGGAGAAGATGGCTTTAGAGATCCAGCTTGCAATTGTTTACTTATACACTGCTGGGCCTAATTTTAACGCATAAAGAGACAAACAGTTAGGTTGGCTAATGTATTTAGCTTTTGTCCAAACAGAATCATAACTCTCTGTGAATGTCTACAGCATGTAACAACCTTTCCCCACAGTTCTGCAGGTTGGGAAAGAAGGTAGGAGGGTTATAGCCTGTTTAAGTGAGAGTTGGTTCACTACTTCAGGCATAAATTAATTGTTAGCACTCAAGGTCACCCTGAAGTAGTAAAACTAAGAAAGGGTGTGATGGCCAT
The DNA here is from genome assembly GCF_019279795.1 of Protopterus annectens. Taxonomy (NCBI): domain Eukaryota; kingdom Metazoa; phylum Chordata; order Ceratodontiformes; family Protopteridae; genus Protopterus; species Protopterus annectens. Next base: position 1,344,123,226 of record NC_056731.1, read on the forward strand.
TAGAGCCAGAATCTCTGAGACTTTCCCAGGTGAAGTAGCAGCCAGAAGTAGAACAGTTTTCCAGTTGCAGAGACTGTTGGTTCAAAAGGAGATTAAGTAAGTTCTTCGAGCAAAACGTTGAGATCCCAAGTTTGTTATGGGTTTCCTTGGTGGTCTAAAATGCATTACCCCATTAAGGAATAACTTGACCTCAAGTGTGGACATAAGAAGAGGACTGAGGGGCAGACACGTAGAGATAAGCTTTGATGGAAGAGTAGGCCAGGCTTGTATGCAAGGGCTCATACAGGTATTTTGATATGGACAGTATTTGCAATTTGTTGGAGTGCTATCCATACCTGTGGCACCATAAGGAAAATTCCTTCCATTTGGCTATATAGGATTCTCAAGTGTTGGGTCTCCTGGTTTCCTGGAGAACCTTAATTACATCCACTAAAAAGTGGTATCTGTAAAGAATTAGAATCCTATCATCCCAGTATAGGGTTAAGGGATGACAGGTTGGAAAACAGTAATGACACCTTCTGCTGTGTAATGAGATCTGCTTTTAGTGGCAGCTGGTAGTAGCTGTCCCCGGTTAGGTGAGGAGGAAAACAATATTGTCTTGGCCAAAAGGAGATCACTTGCAAGAGTTTTTGCCCTCCTTTCTGGGTGTTTAGAAGATCCCTTGGGATGACTGGTACAGAAGGAAATGCATAGAAGAATCTCCCTGTCCAGTGAAAGCTGAAAACATCTGTCCTCCAGGCTAAGGGGTAAGGGTCACTTGTATAAAAAAGGGGGAGCTGTTTGTTGGTCTCTGAGGCAAAAAGGTCTATCTAAGGTGCTCCCCAGTGGTGGAGGATGTCCAGTATGTTAAGGATCCATTTGTGAGGATCCTCCAAGGTCCTGCTTAATGCATCTGCCAACACACTGTCCTGTGATGGAATGTTTATGGCTACTAAAGACATGTTTATATGTGTGGCAATTTCCCAGATGGTCTGTGCAAATCAGCACAATTGGTAAGAAATGGTTCCTCCTTGCTTGCTTAAGTACTATATGACTGCGGTATTTTAGGGGACCTGGCCTCCCCACATGAAGAAAGACGAAGATCTTGGATGAATGCCTTCATCTCCTTCATGCTGACGTGCTCCCTTAGTAGTTTTGGTTGTCACCTGCCCTGGACCCAGTGTGTCCCTGGCCAGTCTCTTCATACCTTATAAGAGGCACCTGTGTGCATTTCTTGAACTGAAAGTGGTGGGATTAAAGGAAATCCTGGGTTGAGCATCATCTGGTCCCTCCATCATAAGAACTTTCTCCCGAGACAAGGTAATATAGGGATTACTGTGTTTAGAGGATGAGAGTGCTGAGACCATATTGTTTTTAGGTACCATCAGATTTTCCTCATATGCGGTCTGACTACACAGAGCACTGGGAACAGTTGCTGTCATGAATCCCAATACCCTTAGTATCTTTCTTGCTGGGCACTGACTGAGGAAGGTTAGGCTGTGAAAGTAATCTGCAAGGCTCTGCACTTTATCTTGAGGCAGGTAGGTCTGCAGCCCAAGAAATCTATTTCTTCACTTGCTGCAGGGAGGATTTCTTGTAGTTCAGATGAGATTGACGGTTAGCTGGAGGTGTTTCAGGAGTAAGTGAAGAGAGGAGGCTTGGAGTAACAAATCATCTAAGTATGGAAATATCTGGATTCCCTGTGCTTGACAGAAAGCAATTACCGGTGCCAGACACTTTGTGAATACTCTTGGGGCTGTAGAAAGCCTGAAAGACAAAGCAGTAAACTAAATGTGTGATGACCCAGCAGAAAACCTGAGGAATCTCCTGTAAGGAGGGTGAAATGGAATATGGAAGTAGGCATCTTTTAGATATAGAGTTACTAGAAAAGGGTGAAGAACAATGAAGATAAGCAGTGTGTGCAGGGAAAACTTTCTGAAAGTTGGCACCTTTAAAAATGTGTTTAGCAGAGAGAGATCTAGTATGGGTTTCCATTGCCTTTCTTTCCTTGGTATTAGGAAAATTCTGAAGTAAAAGCCCATTCCCACAAATTCCATGGGTTCTATTTTGCCTTGTGCCAATAATTCCTGTAGGATGGGTGGGAGCAGGTGAATCTGATTGTGGGGAGAGGCTGGAATGCCATTTATAGGAGGGATTTCCATCCAAGACATGGTGTAGCCTTTTACAATAGAAAGCATCCATTAGTCTGTGGTAATCTTTTCCCAAGTGGAGAATGACTGGGTGAGCCTTTTTGAGAGGGGGAGGACGTGGGTAGGGGCAGACTGGTCTCCAAAGCGAGGCGTCCCAAAACAGGAATCTCTCTGTGGCAGAATCTTTTCCAAACCTCTAATTTGTCTAGACTCCCAATCAAAATGTTTCATCATGTTTAAGATTATCTCTTCAAAACAAGCTTCTTCCTCAGCAGAGTCAGGTGAAAGAGAATCTTCAACATCTTAATGGACTTGGTCAGGGGAGTGGATTTCAGATGAACAGGCTAGGGAATTTTCTGCATCAGGCATCTCCTCATGTTCAGAAGCAGATGAATTCACAGCAACCTTTTGAGGGGTACAGCTGGTATGGTGCAAAACATAGGTCTGAAACCTACTTAATGGCCCAGAACACAAATCTCTTCCATTTACTTTTGTAAATCTTTCTAGTAAAAGCTTTTTGAGAAGACAACAAAATATGACAGACAGGGAAGGACAGCCTGGGTTGTCTTGCAATCGGTGGAACTGGAGAAACCATGTGGTCAGTTTGAGCCTGGCTATGTCCGAATGAGACAAACCGGTGAGGCAGGAGGTCTTTATTGAGATCCATTATCCAGGGTGGATGAAGAAGATCAGGCCAGAGGAAGGAAAAACAAATTTAACGAGGCTAAAAATGTACAGTGAGGATAACTGCTCTTCAACTGGAATGCTTTCTGTTGAAATTTGGGGGTGAAAGGTAAGCGTGGGGGGGGGGTAAGCACAGAAAAGACCAGAGGGCCAATTGTGGATTACAGCATCTCTCGGTGATTCCTTCATTGGAGGGATCAGTAAGAAGAACCTGCTGCACATGTTGCTGATGGGAGAAGTGAAAATGCCACAACACACAGCATGGATGGCTCCAGCAACAGAAAATTGTCTCCGCCACTTTCACACTGAAAGACCACTGGTGAGGCATCAGAATGGACCTGCTTAGCTTGTCTTCAATCACAATGTCTTTCCTTGGTATGAGCATTGCTATGAGAAAGTGGCAGTGTTTCTTGACACAGTAGGTAAAATTTGCCCCCCCCTCCATGATTTTTGATGCACCAGACAACAGACGTATTGTCGGTCTGAATAGCAATCATCCTGGAAAGAAGAATGGCTTGAAAGACCTGGAATGCTAGGAGGACTGCTCTCATTTCAAGAACACTGATGCACATCTTGGCCTTTTCTGGGGATCATGTACCTTGGACTGTCCCTGCTAAGTAGTGCCCTCCTACCCAAGTTGGAAGGTGTCAGTGGTCACCACGGCTGTGTGTAGGGGAAGAACAAAAGGATTTTCTTGAGACACTTTGTACTAATGAAGCCAGCAAACAATATTTTTTTTGCAAGAGTGGGTGATCTTGACAGGGGCAGATAAAGGCTGCTGAAGAATGGTCCACTGCAGAATCTGCATGTAAAACCAAGCTGAAAGACGTAGGGTGACAGTTGCTGCTGCAATGGACCCCAAAGCTTGTAAGATTAAACATGCTGGTACAGAACTGTGCAAGGTAACTTTCGTGACTTGGGATCAGAGTGTCTGAATTCATGTAGGTGAAAGAGAAGCTATCTGTGTGACCATGTTTAGACGAGCACCCATGAACTCCAGACTCGGTGAGGATGTGAGCCGAGACTTGTTATAACTGACTGCGATGCTGAAGACATGACTGGAGCAAGTAGTCCCTTCCTGTAGAAGTAGATGCCTGGATGGGACAGTTAGGAGTCGGTCATCTACGTGCAGAAACACTAGGAATTTCAAACAATATCAGGTGAGCTGCTACCACTGCCATGCATTTGGTGTACACCATGGGGGCTGTGGTGAGGCCAAAGGGCAGTGCTCTGAACTGGCAATGACTGGCTCCCAGCTGGGTGTGCAGATATTTCCTGATGCACGTGCTAACTTTGATGTGATAATATGCATCCTGAGGATCTATCAAGCATATCTAAATGTCCTTTCACAGTAGAGACAAAATGAACTGATCCATGACCATCCAGAACCTTGTAATTTCAAATATTGGTATAACTGCTGAGATCGAAGATGGATCTCAAGGCTGTCTACTGTTGGCACTAAGCAGAATCATGAGTAAGGTCAGGGGATCCTGTCTGGTCTTTGGGGGTGGAGAGACTTCCTGGATGACTCTTTTTCTGAGTAGCTTTTCTACTTCTAATGCAACCTGGGTGGAACATTATTGATTCTTTTATTCTTGCAGGGGGAGGGATTTGGGATTTGGTGCAGAGACAAATGCCTCCCAACTGCCTCCATAGGGCAACAGTCAGGCCACCTTTCAGAAGTGCTGGCAGGGTTTGTCTGAAAAGGAATTCCAGAAACCCTCGTTCAGCAGACCACCTCTGCTGTAGAGGCGGTGTCTTTCATTACAGCTACCCCCTCTGTCTCTGGGAGAACTATCTCCACGTGAGTCTTGGAAAGGACCCTAGGATTTGCGGAACCATATCTTTCTACCTCCTCACTGCCTCTGGACAAAAGGTCTTTGAAGGGTAGAAGAATGTACTCTTATGGCAGACAAGGTCTTTCCTTCTTGCTCACTTTTGGATGGTTTCTTTTACTTTTGGGCCAAGTAATGAAGACCCATCAAATGGAGCACTGATGAATGAAGGCTTGAAAAGCTCTTCAAATTCACAGAGGTGCATCAAGACATGTCTCTTAATGGCTATACCTGAACCTGCTGCCTGTGGGGTACCTTTTTGCAGTGTGAGAAATCAGCCACATGAACATGTTGGTTATAGATTGAACAGTGGCCAGTTGTGAAAAGACTATTTTGGCCCTCCACAAACAGGGACCCAGAAAGATTTGCAGAGCTCTTTTGTCAAATCTCTTCACAATCTCATGAAATGTGCTAAGTAGTTCAATGACCACAGAGCAAAGGTTGCTGAATAATAAATGTAATTACAGAATCTATCCAAGGCCCTAGATACCCTGTTAGGTGGGTGGACCGAAAAGTTTTGTTCTTTAAGCTCTTTCTTAGTGGTTGCTGCCACAACCATGACATCAACTGGGAACCCTTGCTCCAGTGTGATCTGTCCTTTGCAGGGGCTAAGAATTTATCTGGGTGTTTAGAGATGGGCTTCACATTATATGTTTCCTTCCATGCCCTGCATGAAATGAGGTCTATACGTTTATCAGTCTGGGGGGTCACCCAAGATGTAGCCGAGCCAGACCCAAAAGCCTCCAGGAACACCAACGGACGGGGTGTCAGAAGACCAGCCACCTTTAGTTCAAGAATGTCTCCACAGGAGCATCTTCAGGTGGAGATCTGATGGACTTTTCCCCTTCATTGAAATCGCTGTCTCAGTGAGAGATTCCTGAGGGAAATCCAAGTGTCTCCTTTCTGAGGGACTTCATCAGAGGGATGGACTAGTGAAGTATCCAAAGTGATAGGGAAGTCCTGAGGGACTGTCTAGAGACTTGAATGGGCTAGCTTTCCCTGTGGAATAAAAAAATCAAGGCTCAGAGAAAAGATTTGAAGGTGGTAGAGGGATATGATCCGAGGTGGGCAGGAATGCCCTTTCTCCAGATAAAGAGAAAGCCCTCTCCACAATCTCAAAGGCAAAATGCCTACAGGAGACCAAAGTCGGAGGTAGGGGAGCCAACATTTCTTGCACTGTCAATCTCCGAATCCCTGAAAGCCCTCCACTCAGGGATGAAGTCAGACACAAGCTGTCCAGAGCTTAAACTCTGAAGGGAAAGGATGGCTCTGACAACTTCAGAGTTGACCCTGTTCCCCTGGATCCAGGTTTATTCTAGGACTACAGACTAGACTTCGCACTTTAATTATGTCTATTATATTGTTGCTAATTTACAGCTTAATAGTATTGTCTTAATTGAACTTTGATTCTGATTGGCTGTTTGTAACTTTTAAATACGAGTGAGTAATGATTTTAACTGTCTGATGAAGTAGCTCTTGCTAAGAAAGCGCTCACCATTGTTTGTACTTTGTCTGTGGATTAAAATTGAACTTTATCTTCACCTGCCTTGGTGTGGTGCCTCCTATATTTTTTACATTGGATACTAGTCTTTTTGGAGGACAAGTTTGTCTACACCACAGTGTTGCTTTTCCTTCTATAAAGATCAAACAGTATTTTAGTCAACATATTAACATACAATAATACAAAAAGGGTAGCTACTATCTTAGATTTAGCAAATGGAATAAACAAGAAATTGGTCCTAATTAGATTAGATATCAAAAGAGCTTCTGATTCTGTAGATTGGAACTACATGTTTTAAACCTTAGAAGCAGCTGCATTTCCAGAACAGTTTATGGGAATTTAAAAAAAAAAACCTATACAGAGACTCCAAAGTATACTTTAAAACTGGATCTTGCATTTCTCAAGGATTCACTATAAAGGCACAAAGCAAAGGTGTCGCTTGTCCCCTTTATTATTTGCATTAGTTATCAAACCCTTAGCTAATAATATAAGAAGCAATGGAAAAATTGATGGATTATCAATTAATACAGATTGTCAATCTAAAATACAGCTTTTTGCAGATGTTTTACTAACTGTAGGAGATTTAAATTATTCAATCAAAGAAATAGATTAGGAAATTGAAAAGTTTCAAAAAGCATCACTGCTGAAATTTAACAGCAATAAAACCAAAACTTAAGTGTTACATCAATTACTAGACAGTAAATTTAAGGATAAATGTAAATATAATTGGGAAGGAAAAGAATTCATATATTTAGGAATACAAATCTATCTAGATTGTGAGTAAGATTATTATTAATAATTTTGAAAAAGTAACTGAAGACGTGTTACTTCTTATTAAAGAAATGGAATGACTTTTTTATGTTTGAGGATAAGTTAGTGCTTATCAAATGATTATATTACCCAATATTATATATATATATATATATATATATATATATATATATATATATATATATATATATATAGCATTCAATAGCTTTAATACCTGACCAAAAAAAAATAATGAAAATGGAATCTTATAAGATTATGGCAGTATGGTGGCATTAGCTTCCCAGATGCAGAATTGTATTTTATTGCTGCAAGTTTTAACTCTATTATACTCTGGATAGACTCACCCTACATTAGTCAATGGAAACCCATCCAGGAGCAGATTAAACTAAGTTTTAAATAAGTTTACTAAAGATGATAAATTAGAAATATGTAATAAAATCCCTTCATCTGGTTAACAAAATTTACCTTGGAAGGAAAATTATTTCAGTCTTTAGACTCTGCATATATGAAATCAATTCTTAAACAGATAAATATGTTTTTATAACTCCATTAATATCAAAATGGAAATGTTTATTTTCTTACTGCATACATACCTCTAGATTTAAGGAAACTCAGAACAATGTGAAAATAAATTGACTAAAAAGGAATGGATTAGTATTATAGTTCGACTGTTTTGAAAAAGGAAAAGTTAAGTCCCCACAATATTTAATGAAATGCAAGTACGATGAATCTGCTCACCAGTTAATAATATTCATCAGTAAGACATTAAATGAGTTTGTGGATAAGTGAAGAGGAAAATAACATTATTCCTAACATTATATGAATATGTGAATGCTGTTATCAAAGGATGATTGACATACAATGGAAGCTTGTCCAAGCTATACAAGTTATTACAAATAATAACTTCAAAGCAAAATTCTGGAACTTTTTAGATAGTGGTGGATTGAATGACTCAATAGATGGTAAGAATAAAGCTTTGATACTAAAATCAGTTAGTGAAACTTTTTGGAGTTTATACTGGAATGTTTTTATGTGGAAATATATGCACAGAATGCATATTTCTCTATATAAAATTTCTAATTTTAGTAAAATGACTTCAGTTTGTTGGAGATGTAGTAAAGATGTAAAAGCTGAATGGACACACGTTTATGGATTGTGAAAAATTAAATGTATATTGGGAAGAGAAGTACATTTTTTAAGGGGTTATGGTCTGATAATTGTTCTTTAACTAGATCAGTAATACTAATGAATGTTCCACTTCCTGTATCTGTAAAAGACAAAGGGCAAAAACTCTCTTGGCAGTTCCCAGAAAAGTTATTACAAAAAATTGGAAATTTAACTTCGTTCCTACATTCAAAGAATTTTTAAATTTAACAAAAATGTTATGTAAAACTGAAAAAGAGGTGATCCGAATAAGATCTAAAAATCATAGTAAGACCTTTAGTTATTGGGATAACCTTGAAATGTTGCTAAGGAAACACCAAGATTCTTAATCTGTTCATTGTATAAGATTATCCTGATGATTCAATGTATTACTATCATTGTAGAACAATATGTGAAGTTGAATTTCATCCTTTCTATGCATATATTGTAAATGCATTAAATTAATAAATACATTCTTAGAAAAAGAAAAGAAAAAACATCTTATGTGAGAGATGTAATTACACAACTTCCTTGAAGGCAAAAATCTTGTGTACAAATGAGGTTGTCAGGAACACCCACACTGTTTACCAAACACACACAGACTGAGTTTTCTTTTAAGTGACTCAGCATAAGAGAAAGACCTCCAAGGTCACCTAATAGCAACACTGCTCCTCAGAAACCACTAAAACACACACCAAAAGCAACACCAAACATCTCAAATAAGCCTACACCTAATGGGTAGCCCAAGAGCCAAAACCCATAAGGCAAGCAAACACTTTACCTAATACTGCTGTCATTAGGGACTCCATTGTGTGACACAAACATGCTCCCACTCACTAGGTTAGACAAGAAGACAATAACTGCTAGTAGATCACACTGCTTTGCCAAGGATAGGCTACATCTGTCCCTACTAGCCATTCAGATATCGACTAAAACTTTATTCACCCTCCTTAGAGCCTTTTTTAGGCAATACCAAAAAAACTACCAACATAGTGAAAAGGTCTCCAAGGAACCTTAAGGTATTACTGCTCAATGCTAGAAGCCTAAAGAAAAATAAAAAACTCCACACTCCAAGTCTTTTTCAGTCTGAAGAATGCAGACATCTGTGCTGAGACTGAGACTTGGTTTAAAGCTAAAGAAAGTACTCGCAGTACCAGGCTACATAGCCTTCCACACATTTAGACCAAGAACAGCGCAGACTGGGGCCAAAGACAAGACATATCTCCATGTTGGTTATACACATGATACCATGGAGCACATCCATGTGTAGGTCACCATATATCAGATAGCTACAAGTCACCATCAATGCCTCTACAGTCTCACAACTTACCTAAACTTACTAGAGGAGTTCACTATCCAAACCAAACATCCTATTCGTGGGTGACTAACTACCCCTGTATAGAATGGGAAACTTAAACAGCCTCAAACCTGCATGCACAATACTTCCTGGACTTTATTAACAAACATCCTGGGACAGATAGTGCATGCTCCAACCAGAGGATCAAATACACTGGTTCTGGTACTTACCCTCCACCATCATGCAATGAAAAAGAGGTTGTCTCAAAAGCTTTGTGATTTTATATTTATTTTATTAAAAATGGTTTGCCTATAGTGGTGAAAAGGCTTCTTGTCTGTGTAATTATACATTTTGTGGCCGCATTTTCTTTGGGGGGGGGGCTGTCTGTGCTGTTTTGGATTTAGATTCCCATCTGATCCAGGGAATTACATATCCATCAGTCTAACAAGCCTAATATGCACAGCCATGAAATAAACTATCATGAAAAGAATCAACAAGGAAAACTGGCAACCTACAGACTCTGGACCATCCCAATATGGCACTGTTAAGGGGAAGACATACCTATTCAACTTGACAGATTTCTTTGAAAGGGTCACCGAGGTGATGGATGAGGGTAAAATAATGATAATGCATATCCTGACCGAGGCAGTACCCAACTCAGGCATTGCTGACAAGCTCTCTGAGATGAGTATAAATCCCTACATAACTCACTGGATTGCCAACTGGCTCAAAGACAGAACCCAAGAAGTCAGGATTGGTGAAACTACCTCCAACAGGAGGATGGTCATCAGCGGACTACCCCAGGGTTCTGCTCTGGACCCGCTGATGTTTGGGATCAACTTCTTGGAACTCGAGGCTAATGTTCAAGGACTCTGGCTCAGTAAGCCTGCAGATGGTGGCAAACTGGCAGCTATTACAGATTCCTCCCAAGACACAAACACTTTGCAAAAGGGTTTAACACATACAAATGACTGGTGCCAAAGCTATGGCCTAACATTCAATGTAAAAAAATGTACTGTAATGTCCTTTGAGAAACTGTCAACCAAAGTTAATTACATCCTCACTAAAACACCCCCTAAGAGTTGACCCAGTAGTAAGGGATCTGGAAACATACACAGACAGAAATCTGTCCTTTGACCAATATGTAGCTAAGATAGTAAGAAAATAATTCTGTCACACAATTTATAGGTAAGCATATGGCATCGAGGTCCAAGAAAGTTACAGTACCATTCTACTTGGCCCTTATCAGACCTATCACTGAATACAATGCCACCTTTGGCATGTATCTAACCAAACACTTGCAACAGTTGGAACGCCCACAAAGGTCTCCCACCAGGAGAATTCAGGGTATGAATACCCTGTCTTACACTGACCATCTAAAGTCTCTATCCCTGTATTCATTCTCCTACAAGCTGCTGAGAAAGGATCTTTGTCTTGGCTGACTGGGAAAGTCCAACTGGGCAGAATCCATTTTCAGTGGAAGCCCCAGAAGAAAAGCTCCATCAGAGTACATTAATATTAACAAGTGAATTTAAGACAGTTCTCAGAAAAACAACAGTTACATTTCTCAGGGGAAAAAAAAAACAATTACAAAACAGATATGTACAGAAAAGTATTTACATCCACAATTTTAAGCCTATACAGTTCTGACAGCTCTAAAATTTTGCAAGTAAATGGATTTATGCTGTAGAAGGGAAAACTTTGTAAAGAAGTTTAGTGTCCTTACACTTGTAAAGAGTTCAAGAGATATAATTAATTAAGTTATAAAATTATGTAGGAGGGGAGAAATGTTAGTATTGGATAGGTTTGCAAAGAGTTCAGAAACATAATGAAGTTATAAAATTATGTAGGAGAGGTGATATTAGTATTGTACTGGAGGACAGTGGTAACACCATTTGAGTGAATAAGCATGGTACAAATTAATTCTAAATGGTACATCTGGAAGGTTTATAACTTGCATATACAGAGAATGAATGAGAGGGGTAGAGTGGTGGATATGGGCAATTAGAAAAAGATAAACATGAGATGTAGTGTAAGAGGTGAAATAATGAGGGCTGTATTGATTTAAGAGCAGGAGGACAAAAGAATTCGTGATAAAGAAATGTATGTTTTCACTACAGGTCTCAAGCTAGTGATGAACAATGGTTTGGGGTGTGAGGCTAGGCTTGTAAGAGCACTAGTGGTCATTAGCTTAGTAACAATGTATGAACCTATATGAGCTGTATACGTAAATCCAAAGAATGAAGATTTGTTTCAGCTCAGTTCTGAGGAGAAGGAAAGGAAAAAAGGAAAGAAAACTGGTGGACTGGTTCAGGAATAACTCATTAACCAACTTTAGGCATGAAGGAAGGATTAGTTCGATGAGTAACACTATGCCTGTAGAAAACAAGGGTAGAACTGTCATCACAGCTTGAAGCCCCAAAACTATCTTGGTTGAGGTAAGTGCCACTAACAACACACACCCCTCCCCAGAGTACAAAGTTTCAATGAAAAAGTGGCTCAGAGACCTAAAGTCAGTTTTTCTACTACATAGCTCAGGTCTTAAGGAGGAGGAACAGGCTCTCTTGTTGGCCTAATATGTAGGACACATTTCAAGAACTGCATGACCTCTAAATGTGCAGAAAGGGATGTATAAGGGGTGTATCTACAGGTAGACAAACAAATAAATGACTATTCACAGAAAAGTATGTCAGAGTTGTGCAGATCATACAAATGACAAAGAACTACAGGAATTCCACTCTAAAAAAAAAAGGGAACCCTCTCCTCTTTGCACCACAAACAAAATCCCACTTAGCCTCCTGTAAAGCTTGGAGTATGTCCTCAGAGTAGTAGTGCCTTAAAGGCATCAAAACTCTCACCATCTGGAGAGATAACTGTACAGTTTGAAGATGAGGGTGAATGAGAAAGTCTTTGTTTTGTGTGAGGTGGTCCTTCCTGTGAGGTATATTGTGATGACTGCCCCATAGCCAGAAGACATGGGGGAATCAGTGCTGTCAGGGTGAAAAAGGACACCAGAAAAATGTCTAACTTGTCCTTCACAATCCCCTGAAGAACTGTTGGCAAAACAGATAGGGAAGGAAAAGCACAGAGGAATTTCTTCTTCCACGAGAAAGACATGACATCCATCTTCCATGACTGAGGACGTGGACACCTGGAACATAAAGTACAGTTTTGTACCTACCATAAATGTAGATGTCCGATAGACATGCAACTGCAGTCATAACATGTGGGTTGTCCTGCCTCAGGCAGCCCTCGGTCGGCCGGATTCCAAAGTCTGGGTCCGACGTCGGCTGATGTCGCATTTCTCTCCGACGTCAGAGCAGCTGGAGTACATAAGCATCAGCCGACGCCATTTTCTTCAGTGTTTCTTGCCCCAGATGCCAGGTGCCCTCCAAGGAAGGCTGTAATCAAATTGGAAGACAAAAACAGGATTCCAGACAAATAAATGAGCAATAAAACAAATACACCATAACAGATATCCCCAGCTAAGAGTAACAGGGATAGGAGTGGACCCTAGGCATAGAGGGGTATGGAGGGAGGGAAAATCCGACTGCAGTTGCATGTCTATCGGACATCTACATTTATGGTAGGTACAAAACTGCACTATGTCCTTCAAGAATGCAACTGCAGTCATAACATGTGGGTAGAATACCATAGCTTAGCTGGGGGAGGAGGAATGCTCTAGGAAAAAGATGGTGTGGCAATCAAACCCTGCAGGACTGCCGAAGCAAAGCCTGCTCTGGATCTGGAGTATAGAGGGAGATTGTAGTGTTTGGAGAATGTATGCACGGAGCTCCATGTAGCAGCTTCTAGAATGTCCTTAGCAGGCACCCCCTCTTAAGAATGCTGTAGAGGTGGCTGTAGCTCTGGTGGAATGTGGTCTGGCATTGGCTGGAACAGTCTTTCCATGAAAGGAATAACAGAATCTGATGCAATGTCCAATCCATTTTGAAATAGTCTGTTTTGAAATTGCTTTTCCTTGGACTGCAGGGGCGTAAGCTACAAAAAGTTGTTCAGACTTCCTACTGGCCTTGGTTCTGTCCAGGTAGTATCGAAGTTGTCTGTGAATGTCCAAGGTATGCAACAGTCTTTCCCCCTTAATCTCAGGATTGGGGAAGAAAGCAGGCAGATGAATGGCTTGATTTAAAGAAACCCTAGATACCACCTTTGGCATAAAAGTAGGGTTGGTCCTTAATGAAACCCTGTCTCTCTGAAAAATTATGAACGGTGGTATTGCCATTAGGGCCTGTAGTTCCGAAACACTTCTTGCTGAGATAATTGCCAACAGGAAAGCTGTCTTCCATGAAAGAAATTGCAAGTCAACTGAAGCTGCTGGCTCAAATGAGGTAGAGTCAGTTTTTCTAGGACAAAATTGAGGTCCCAGGCTGGCACTGGGGCCTTTCTTGGTGGCTTAATGTTCTTGATTCCCCTGAGGAATTGCCTTAGCAAAGGGTGTGAAAAAACAGGAGGATCAGTGCTGTATCTAGCTGAAATAGCTGATGCATGTATCTTTATGGAAGAATATGAGAGGCCGTTCTTTAGCATATCTGCCAAATATTCCAAGATGAGTGGGATGTTCAACAATGATGCATCATGTCCCTTGCTGGTATTCCAATTGCTGAATATTTTCCACTTTGCTAAGTAAACCTTTCTGGTGGATGGTCTTCGAGCCTCTGTTAGTATCCGCTGAACTTCCTTGGAGAGAGATAGGTTGAGGTTATTTATGGGATCTCCCAGGCTGTTAGCTGCAGTGTCTGAAGGTTTGGATGCACTGTTTCGAAATTGTGTTGAGTCAAAAGTAGAGGCCATTGGGGAAGGGCCCACCTCCTGGTGTGACATATGCTCCGTAGTAGTGGGTACCAGTGTTGTCTTGGCCAGTCCGGAGCTATTATGATTCCCTTGGGACTCTCTGCTTTGATCTTTAGTAATACTGAGGTCATCAGTGGCAGAGGTGGGAATGCACAGATTGTTAGGAAGTTCCAGTTGAATGAGAGAGCATCTATTTTCCAAGCTTTTGGATGGTATGCCCTTGTGCAGAATTTTGGTTGAAGATGGTTGAGGTGAGAGGCAAATAGGTCCACTTCTGGCCTGCCCCATGTCGAAATGAGTTGTGTGAAGACCTTCGGATGTAACCTCCACTCGTGTGGATCTGTGAAATTCCTGCTTAGGCTGTCCGCCAACACATTGTCTTTGCCTGGAACAAACTGGGATTGTAACTGGATGTTTAGGCTCAGTGATTTTTCCCAAAGATGCATTGTCAGTCTGCAAAGGGGGTAAGAGTGGGTGCCCCCTTGCTTGTTTATGTACCACATCACAGTGGTGTTGTCTGTCCGTATCAGTAAATGGCCTTGCTGAAGTTGGTGTTGAAAGGCCTCGATGGCATGCATTACTGCCAGCATTTCCTTTTGGTTTATATGCAGATGTGTTTCCTTTGGAGACCATTGTCCTTGTATACATCTGCCTTCCATGTGCGCCCCCCATCCAAGGTCTGAGGCATCTGTGGTCATGGTCTGTGTTATCTGTGGTTTTTTGAATGACATACCTGTGTTTGCCTGGCTCACCGAGGCCCACCATAGGAATTCCTTTTGTAGGCATGGAATGAGCGGTATGATTGTCTCCAAGTTGTTGCTGTGTTGAGACCAAATGCTTTTTAGGTACCATTGAAGCTTTCTCATGTGTAGTCTTGCTAATGGAACCAGGAGAATGCAGGATGCCATGTAACCCAGGGCCTGTAGGAATCTCCTTGCAGTCATCTGGGTGAGTTTTGCTAAACCTTTGAAGTAATGAGTTAACTTCTCTTGCTTGTCTTCTGTCAGGTAAGCCATTTGAGAGGCTGTGTCTAGTTTGGCTCCTAAGAAGATTATTTGCTGGGATGGCTGCAGTCTTGACTTTTGGAAGTTGACTGTGTATCCCAGAGCTTGAAGTAATCGTATGACATAGTCCAAGTTTTTTGTCAACATCAATTTGGCGTCCGCTTGTATGAGGCAGTCGTCCAGGTATGGGTAAATTTGTATCCCCTGGAGCCTGCAATGAGAAATTACTGAAGCCAGGCATTTTGTGAATACTCTGGGTGCAGTAGATAAGCCAAATAGCAATGCAGAGAATTGATAATGCTCTGGCCCTGCAAGAAATCTGAGGTACCTTCTGCAGCTGTGTCTGATAGGGTCATGCAGGTATGCCTCCTTGGGGTCCAGAGTAATCAGCCAAGACCCCTTGCCCAGCATGGGAAGGAGTTGCTGTAGAGTCAGCATTTTGAACTTTGGTACTATGAGAAAGGTGTTTAATGCGGACAAGTCCAGTATTGGTCTCCATTGAGATTCTTTTCTTGGAACAAGGAACAGTCTTGAGTAAAACCCCTGGTCTTGTTCTTGTTGTGGAACTCTTTTTATTGCTTTCATCCGAGTCAGCAGAGTGATTTGCTTGATAGCCTCTGCCCTCTGGTTTTGTGGTAGGTTTGGCATGCCTTGTTTTCTTGGCAAGGTATGAAAATGGAACCTGTACCCTCGGTCTATAATGTCCAAAATCCATTTGTCCTTTGTCAGTCTGTGCCAATTTTCTGCAAACAGAGATAATTTCCCGCCCAAGGGAGCTTCTATTTGTTCCCTGGTAGGCGGAAGTAGAGGAAAGTCATTGAGATTGTGGCTGTGGGGCAGGTGAAACCCCTGCGCCACTTCTTTGGTTTCCTGGCTGCCATTGTCGTCCCCTGTAAGGGCCTCTGTATTGGCCTCTTCCTCGGCCATGTCTGTTTTTACCCCTTTGAAACTTTTCTGGATTAGGAAAGGACCAGTTTTTTGAAGGCCAATTCCTACTGAATCTGGGGGGTTGAACCTGGAGGAAATCTTTCACCGTCTGAACTGATTTTGCTTTTTCTTCTATGGTCTTTAACACATCCTTAGCATTAGCACCAAAAAGCTTGTTCTTTTCCAAAGGTGCATCCAGAAGTTTTGCATTTACATGATCTGATAGAGGTTGATCTTTTAACCACGCATGTCTACGAATGACTGCCCCTGTCATAGCTGCCCTACATGAAGCTTCCAGTGCATCATATCCACACTGCAGGAAGTGATTGCTTACTTGCTGAGTGTTATGTACAGCTTCCTGCAAAGCCTTCCTGTCTAAAGGATCAGGAGTGGCTAATGTTTTTTGTAAATCTTCTAACAGGAAATCCTGATATTGTAACATATGAAAAAGGCAATTCAAAGCTCTCATAGACAAGGTAGTGGATGTGTAAACCTTTTTGCCCCATCTCTCTAATGACCTAGCTTCCCTGTTGGAGGGCAATGGATTTTTAGAGGTGGAAGCTGAAACTCCTTTAGGCCCCTGTGAAATAGTTTCCAAATCAGCAGTATGGGCCCTGAATAAATGGGAATGAGTTTCTGGGACCCTGTAATACCTGTCTGGCTTGGCTGGAGCAGGAGGAAGAGAATCAGGGGTAGCACTAGAGTCAGAATATAAATCACCCAAAACATCAAGTACAGGAGGAATAGCTAAGGGCCTGTGCTGGGGCTTCTTAAGGAAAGTCCTAAGGCGTTTTCTGGAATCAGAATATTCCTGTCCTTGCCACTTGAAAAGTTCCCTCATGGTATGCAGAACTTCCCCAAAAGAAATATCCTCAGGAGGGGAGGCCGAGGGGATGGAATCTTCTGCAACCGAGTCCTCATAGGTCTGGAAGAGCTCTTCCTGGCTATCAGAGTGGACAGAGCCCTCAGAATCTTCATGTGAAGGAATAGGGTCAGAGGGTTCAATCCGGGGCCTTTTATCAGAAGGAGGCTGGGATCCTCTCTCAGGATGGGCCTGTGAACCTCTAATCATAGAAATTAAGTCAGCAGCCATGGACATAACTTGTGTCTCTGGAGTAGGCTGAGGTAAGGTTTTAGTAGTAAGATGCTTTGTTTTGCTGGCTGCCTTAGCCCTAGTGTAGGCCTTAATAGACATGGCCATAGGAGGCCTGGCAGCTCCACGTGCAGGAGTGATCTTGTCTACAGCAATGGTCTCGGGCATTTCCTCGGTTTCGGTATCCGGAGGAAAATCGATAACTGGCGTCGGAGTGATGTCCGGAATCGGAGTCATCGGTAATGTGGTGTCTTCAGTTCGGAGCGGTGGAGAGACCGTCTCAGAGGGAACCGGAGCACTTGCGCTAGGTTTTGGCGTGGAGTCGGTGGTAGACACGGGCCGAGGATGTCGGTCCCGGTCTTTTCGCTTCTTGGGTGTTTGTGATGTCGGAAGTTCCGATGGCATGGTGTAAGCAAATTTATCACCGAAAAAATCTTCAGCGAACTCCGCCCGGCGCCTGAGAGTGCGCTTGTTGAAGCAAGCACAGGCTACACAGGCCAAGACGTCGTGGTCTGGGCCAAGGCAAGGAAGACAGTAAGAGTGGAAATCCTTATGAGGTATTTGTTTACCACAAGAAAGACAATTGTTAACTTTTTCAGTAATTTCTGACATCGGCTGAGGCAAGAAAAGGTCCCCAACGGGGTACTTAGCTTTTTTGATGACTTCGGTATCGAAGAATACAGGAGCTGACCGACCGGCACTTGCGAACTGCTTCTGCTTCGGGCACCGCGCGGCAAGAAAGACTGAAGAAAATGGCGTTGGCTGATGCTTATGTACTCCAGACGCTCTGACGTCGGAGAGAAATGCGACATCAGCCGACGTCGGACCCAGACTTTGGAATCCGGCCGACCGAGGGCTGCCTGAGGCAGGACAACCCACATGTTATGACTGCAGTTGCATTCTTGAAGGACATCTGATTCAGTTGTCTGCTGCAGATTGTGGCAAAAAGATCTGTTTAGTACCACACTGAGGGACTTGTCCAAGAAGGCCTCCCTGATTAACATCCACACACGAAGGTCTGCCCTGGATCTGCTCAATGTGTCTGTCACTTTGTTCCTTTCGCAGGGAATGTAACCTACTCGAACAACAAGAATGTGTTGAATGGCAAATTGCCATGCCATCAAGGCCAACCTGCAAAGACAGTAAGACTTGGTTTCTTCCTGCTTGTTTATGTACCCCATGACTGTGCTGCTGTCTGTGAATACTAAGAGGGGGTATGGGGTCCAAAGGTGATTCAAGGCCTGGAGGGCTAGAATCAATAATCTCATTTCCTTGACATTTACATTGTCTTTCCTCTCCTTGGAAGACTAAACTCCTTGGCTCAAAAGTGTCTGTGTGAAGCTACTGCAAAGGGAGAGGAACCAGAAATGGTACTCCAGGATTGAGGGAGATCTGCTTGATCCACCAATGTGGCTCCTTCCTGATGCATGGCAAGAGAGGAATAAGGAAGTCTAACAGGTGGCAGTGCTGAAGCCACATTAAATTGAGATATTACTGTATATTTCTAATGTGGAGTATGGCATATGAAAGTATTGGAGTGGTTGATCTCATGAATCCCTGGGCTCTCAAACAATCTGTTGATGTGGTCCATCTGTAAAGGAAGAAGGTTGTAAAAGAACTGTGTTAAGAACAGGACCTTCATCCGAAGACAGAATGTCACTGCCTGATCCTGTACACTAGGAAGATCATGTCTTGGAAGGGGGTCAAAACTTAATTTTTTCAGACTCAGAGTGAATCCTAAACTGAGAAGGTGGCTCATTGTGGAATCCAGATCCTTCATAAGGGAGATTTGAGAAGTAAATCGTCCAGATAAGGCAATATTTGGAGCTAGATACTTAGTGAATACCCTTTGGGCAGAAGAAAGACCAAAAGGAAAAGATAAAAACAACTGAAAATGTGATGAAGATAGTGAGAGAATTATAAGAATTTCATGAATACAGGATAGATAAGGATGTGCAGGCAAGCATCTTGGAAACCTAAACAGACTAGGAAGGCCTGTGGGAGGATCATAGCGAAAAGGGATTGGAGAGTTAACATTGAGAAAGGTGTTGAGAAAGGAAAAATTCAGAACTGGTCTCCAGGAGCACTTTTTTCTGGGACCAGGAACATCCTGGAGTAAAATTCTGTGCCACACAGACAGGGGAACTTGCTAAATAGTTCCCTGCAGTAAGAGTTTCTGTAAAAAAGGAAGATGATAAAGTGAATGATTTGTGGGCAGCTGAGAAAGGAGAAATGAGTTCCAGGCCATTCTGTACCCCTTTCTTACAACAGAAAAAAAACACTTGCCTGACGTTACCTCAGCCAGGTCAGAAGAGAAAGCTATAGTCTTAGAAATAGGTGAATGGGAGGAGGTAGAGAGAAATAGTCTTAAAGTTGGGGGTTGGTTATCATAAAATATAGGCTTAGATCCCTTAATGTTTAGACAAGAAAGTTCATCCAATGTTGAATAAAGACCTGCTTAAACCCTTAACTGGATTGCTTTTTCCACCTGGAAAGAGGACTATTTTTGCTAAGTTAGCAGTGGCCAGAAGCCAACATTCTGAGCAGTTATCCTTATTCCTAACCTTTTACTTTGTCCTACTGACTGTTGAATCTGCAGGTTGGGACACCAGATCAGTGTTTCACAGACTTCACTGTATTTTGAACTGTCCTGTCTTGATTTGTCTAGAATCTTAGCATGTTGTCCTTTTGCCATTTCAGGGCTGCTTTTGTTCTCTTTTAACCAAAGGGCCAGCTTTAACATGATCATTTATTTGGGATTTAGGCACATGGAAAAGGAAAATCTAGTTCAGGCTTTGTATAACCTTCCCCTCTTCCTGAAGGTCTTAAACCGATCCTTAGCTTCTGATCAAAAAAGATTAAGTTTGTCCAAAGGATAATCTAACAATTTGGCCTTGACATCCTCTGGTAAGGAATGAAGTCTTACCAAGAATATCTACAAATGACAGACCCTGATTAGAGATTCTGGAAATGCGTCAGCAGCATCAAACATTCACTTGATAGAGTGCCTGGCCATTTGACAGGCAGAATTAAAAAGAGGTAACGCAGATGATGAATTGTTGGACTCTGGCACGGCATTAATAACTTCACCCAGGTCAGATGACATAGAAGGTACTTTGTCATACTGGCCTAACAATTAGCCATAAATGCCAAGGTAGCAGAGGTATAAATCTTTTCTCCATACCTATTCATGGCTCTGTTATCCTTACCTGTGAGCAATTAATTGGAGAATGGCAATAGTTTAGTGGGTTTCTTGGTAAAAAGCAAAATCACAGCAGAATCAGAAGAGGGATTTTTGCAAATAAACTTCTGGTCTTCAGGAACCTTATAAAACCTATCTAGTTTCTTAGGCGCAGGAGGCTGGGATACTGGGTTCATAGAAGCATTAATAAAGATATTCAGAAGGGCTTTGAGGACAGTGGATACGTCAGCAGGCATGGAGGACTACCCACACCCAAAAGGGCTTAACATCTCTGCTGAGAGTCAAAAAGACTTGAATGTTGTCTTGGAATACCAGTTTGTGTAAGAGATCTCTCAGCCAAGTGAGAGACTCCTGACACTTTGGAAAAAAAAAATACAGACTCTTCAAATATAAGCAATCTAAATACGGAAAAAATGTGGATATCCTGTAGCCTGAAATTAGCTGTAACTGAAGCTAGATACATTGTAAACATGCTTGGTGCAGTAGAAAGTTTAATGGGTAAGGCAGAGAACTGATAATGTGATCCAGATACATAAAACCTTAAGAAATGCCTGAAATCTGGATGAATGGGATGTGATAAGCATCTTTTAAATATAGTATTATCAGGAAACTTGAATGAGCAAGAAGAGATAACAGGTGATGAAGTGACTGCATTTTGACTTTGGGCACAATCACAAATAGGTTTAGAAAAGAAAGATCCAGTCTTGGTTTCCAAGCATTTTCTTTCTTTGGCACTAAAAACATCCTAAAATAAAAACCTTTCCCAACCTGAGAAAGAAGAACCGGTTCTATTACTTCCTGAGACAGCATGGGTTGAAGTACATGGGGGAAATAAAAGTCTTTCTGGTGAATGAGGAATTACTTATTGAAAAGGACGGATTTCCTCCTGCTGCCATCTGAACCTTGATGAATGATTTTAAGAACACATTTGTCTGAAACTATCTGTTGTCAAAGGAAAAAAAAAAAAAGAGATTAAGATTTTCTGAAACGGTTAAGAGATTGCCAGGGTGCAGTGCAAGGAGGAGTGTATATCTCATAGCTTTGCATTTAATAAAGTGTTTTAGCGTTGCTGAGCTGCTTTTTTGTTTGACTATTGCTGCGCTTTAGCGACTTCGGCTTTACCATGGTTTACCTTCTTTTGTTGTCGACATTCTGGAAATAGTCTCAGAGAATCTCAGAGAAAGAGAAACTTCACAGGCAGCATCAGAACTTGAGCTCACCTCAGAGTCTGAGTAAGAAACTGAATAGAAACCCCCATTTCTATCTGTTCATCTTCCTGTCCAGATTCAGAGTCTTGATTTTTTTTTCCAGGAAAAGAGGTAACCCTCTTTCTTTTACCAGAGATCACCTTATAAGAAGGATCAATAGTCTGAATTAAACCCTGAGCCAGACCCAGTAATTTACTCCTGTCTAAAGAAATTTAAGGAGTAGATACATATTCAGTTTTTAGACATGCATGTAGGTGTGTGCGTGAATGGGTGTGCCTTCTTTGAAGGTTGGCCCTCGGGCTGGCAACTCGGCACCATAAACATCCACTGCCAATCATTAGCGGACCGGAGTTCTGCTGTGGCGACCTCTAACCGGGAAAAGCCGAAAGATACATATTCAGTTTTTGGTTTCTTTTTGACAGGAAAAATTAGGCTAGTGGTGTTAATGGCAGGAGCAACTTCCCCAGGGATGGGTACAACAGGGAAGACTTTCCTGTTCCCACTCTCAGGACCAACAAGAGTCTCTCCCTTGTCCACTGAGGGGACCCCAACAGCTGCAGAACATGTGGCTAACCCCTGGTCCACAGTGGCTGTAGGTGTTACACCAGAGGGACCAAGAGTAAAAGATACGTGGTCTGAGGAACAAGCTATGGTCACAGCAAAGTTTATCTCCTGCTGCTGAGGCAAACTGCTAGCCTGCTGTGATGGCAAAGGCTGTTTGCTTAACTTTTTATCATCATCATCATAAAACAAATTCCAGATTTGCCAAAACTGAAGCTTACTATTCCCCAGCCAAAAGGAAGTAGTCTCTCTATAGCAAAACATGTGAAGCATACACCATAGTCTTATACCATTATAGTGTCCCTCAAGATTCTACTAGACACCCAGTACAATTACCAAGATACAGAGAGGCAAAAACTACAGGTAATTGAAAAGCACGTTCAATACACCTTCTGCATCTTTCAATTAAGACGTTTCTGAAGCAAAATATTAATCCATCACACTGTCCAATTAGAGGGCTGCAGATGATTGCAATGACCAGTCTTACAACTCACTGACTATGCTTTATTATTCCACTTATAAGAATCACTCCCTGACAAAAGACTAATCTTTCATACTATTGTGTTGGAGAGCTACACCCTTAATAATGCAGGGTATCACCAGTCAGGAAATTTTACTCTTCGATGTGCTTGCACAGGTGGAGTACAGGGATAAAGCCATGGCTGCAGCTTAGGCAATTTGAGTTTGAATATCAGCTTGAGCACTTGATGGCAAATGCAGCAGTG
Source organism: Protopterus annectens (assembly GCF_019279795.1). NCBI lineage: Eukaryota > Metazoa > Chordata > Ceratodontiformes > Protopteridae > Protopterus > Protopterus annectens. The sequence continues at coordinate 1,344,146,115 of NC_056731.1, forward strand.
ATGGGCATGTCCATCTTTGGAAGGCAATGTGTATGCCCAGGGGCACATGTCCACAGTCTGATCTCCCTGGTGCAGATGGGGAACAACGGTGTGTTGCCTCTTGTGTGCATCAGGGAACATCCTGCTGATGCCAGCCCCTTGCAGAAGTGGGGGACAGTTCAACAGTGACAACAACTGCACAGCTCAACCACAGGTAGTTTTTGCTGGGTGGATGAAAAGGGAGTATGGTTAAATAAAGAAAAAGAAACAAAATGAATCATCCTTGCCCTCACAGTCAACCCTCTTACATGGTGAAAGGGAAACAAATAGGTTAAATGATGAGAGTGGAATAATGGTTGGCAGACGGCACGGCAGGGACAAAGAGGTGCAAACAAAAAATATTCCTCTACGCAGCATGAGAGCTATCAAGAAAGAAACTAATCCAGCAAGAAAATTAAATTATATCCATCTGAGGATGGGGTGTTACTCTGATGACAGAAATACTTTAATCAGTTTGATATGGTGGAGTCCTTTCACAGTTGCATTACGCTATTTCAGTGCCCTATCTTCACGATAACTGGATTGGTAAGATAGCATGCTATACACTCAAATTTTGGGCGGAAGCCCTATGAAGCATATAACACAGAAAAGGTATGTGAAACCATCTCTGAATTTGATGACTGTATTTAACTAATAGTTCACGGTAAATGTATGAATTAATAACCAAGTGGGTGTCTCACATATTGCCAAATTCTCAGAAAAAAATCATAAACAGCAAGTTGACTCTGGCAAAGTGCACTATGACTGTCCCTTCAAAAGGTTTACTTTTGAAATCAATGCCAAGTCCAAAATGGTAAGCTACTCAGATGGAAAAAAATGTTTTTCCTACTGGAGAGCCCAAAATAATAAAGTGAAAGGCAACAAAAAAGTAGATCAGCCTTTCCAATTACCCTGTTTATTATTGGAAATAACAAGCAAACAACTGTATTTCTGGAATCAATTTTATATAAACAAACTGCTCCAGTATACTACTAGGATGAGTCAAAAAGCAGCAGAATCTTTTGGATCATGAAAGCATTCAACCAGATTTTACACATGAAGTATTACTGAACAAACCTATCTTTAATTTTAAAAAAGCGGTTGAAGAATTCACAGCACGTAATGCCTGGCTGCAAAATGTACTGGAATGGAGCCTTGATAAGTCAAGTGACCCAAGTTTAATCAGCAGTTCCCATCACCTTTGTGGTTTGCTCATTGCTTGACAGGTGTGAGCAGAGATAGGGCAGCATTAAAAAAAAAAAATCACAAACCATCTCTGATGGCTAAGGCGCACTGTCCTAGTTGTGGGGTGGGACAGCTGGCCGGGAAGGGGCTGATAGCTGACAGGTAGTGGGGCAAAGTGAGCAAAGAAAAAAAAAAGACAGAATTCATGGCATATTACAGATGCAATATCCAAAAAGAACTCGCAAGTACAGCTGGTGCAACAGGCCAAAATACTTCACAGCAATTCAAGAAAATCGGCCAGCACCAAAAAAGTAAATTAATCCAAAGGAACATTTATTGTGGCAAACCGGTTTGACTGATTTTTAACTGTTTGGGGTGCCACAATAAATATTCCTTTGGATTAATTAACTTTTTTGGCACTGGCCGGTTTTCTTGAATATAACAGATGCAGCAGTGAAACTTTCCAGCTCAGCTTTCAGCCAAAAAAAAAAAATAATTTTCCAAGTAAGGAATTTTAAACACACTGTAAACACAGGTTCGAATTAATGCTTTCTCAATTTCCAGAACAAAGATTATTCTAAAGGGGTAAACAAGCATTCTCTTTCAAGTGCACAAAAAAACATACCTTTCATAAAAAGCTTTAAAATTATATATATATGTGTGTGTGTATATATATATATATATATATATATATATATATATATATATATATATATATATATATATAGTAGAAAAGAGTAGATAGGGTGTCTCACGATCACGGCCATGTCAAGCAAATCAAAACAATAAGCAAGGCAGACCCTCAAAAATAAATAAATAAATAAAAAGCTTAAAATAGCAATCTCAGAAAAGTAATCTAGGATCTGATGATGTTGCAGCTGTAGTGACTAATGGGCACGTGCTTCAAACCAAATAAAAATCTTATATATTTTGACAATTTGTTTGAGAAGAATATTTCCTCATTTCATACAGGACTTGCTGCAATTGTTTTGATGGACTAACACTTACATTTTACAAATTTCTAATGCTAACATCTCCTTAAAACCTCTTTTCCCATTACTATGACTTCTCTATCACTTACCTCTTCCTTTTCCTCCCTCAAGCTCCATATTCTAGCCTCATGTCCATCCCTTGTAATAACTACATTCATCCAAGTATCACATGGTTAATTAACAATCAAGTTACTTCCTGTTTGACAATCTACATTGCTTACATAAGCTGCTATGTGACCTCAATTATTTTTAATTCTGCACATTTCTACTGTGTTTTTATATGCCAGGCTGAGCCTAAAGTGGTCCATCAAGACGAGTGCTCTATCCTGGTCAACAAATGAATGAATGAATTAATAAAAAATAAACAAATGTAGCATCCAGATGGTGAGAAGAAGATTTTACACAGTGAGATGCAGCATAGTGTTTTTGTGTTAGAATATAAGGTCCTCCCTGACTGGATGAAAAGGAACTGCAAAGCGTTCTCCACGAAATGATGAAACCACTGTTGTGTGGCCCAAAGCAGAGCTACCTGAACAAGATTATTTTCTTTTGCTGCCTTCTAATGCTTTCTAACAAAAGATTAGGAGGAAACTACTCAGCAAATAAAGTTGCCATGGTTTTGGTGGGCACTGCTACTGCTCCAAACCTTGGGCTGCCTTCCTTCCATACCACACATAAGCATCTAAATTCCAGAAGGACAAGAGGATGTAAATGATTTGAAATTATGATGGTAGTATTACTTAATGAGATAAGAGGGAGCAATGTCAAGCAGTAACACTTACCTTCCAAAGTGTACACACTTTGTACCTTTCACAAAATCATTACAAAAAGGAAAGGAAAAGAACTATGAAGCACAGGACTGGATGTAGCCTCACAGCCTAGTATTTGAGTGACACATCAAAAGCTGGAAGAGATGCATTTACCTCCTAAAAGTCTGAGCTTGAGATCTAAGAACTAGAAGCACAACACACACTTAGAAAGGAGATGCTAGTTATTATCCACTGCAAAGGTCCACTTGAAGTAAGATACGTCTGACTCATCTACAAAGAAATATGAACAGTTACTCCACACTATTTCTCTTTCTGGCATATATACAAAGAAACATGAAACATTTAACATTTTTTAGTAATCCAGAACAAGACTGCGTCAAACATGTAATATAAAACAAAAGATCCTTTATACTTCTGTGCTATAATGTACCTCCAATAATGGCATTGGTTCAGTAATAATGGGATCCAACCGATGATCAGGACCATATCTGACTGAGGTTTTTTCTTCTTTAGTGTTATTAAGACGAGGGCCCTGGATTTCTAAATCTTGTTTCCCACGTACTGACAGGAAATTGTTCATAAATTTTCCTTTAAAGATATGTAAACAAAAAGAATAGAAATAATTCAAATCAATTGTCAGATTACAACAATTTTATACAACATACAAAAGTTTTTAAGAGAGATTCACAAACAGTTAACATGTTGTGTTCCTGTCTGCAAAAATTGTAGTCAAAAAGTCAAATTATTTTCAAAGGTTTCTCTTATAAAAGATTACAACACTTAAACTATAGCCAGCACCAGTCATCAGTGCCCATCTCTAGGACCTTTAGCAGCTTCACCCAACATCTGATACTACCATCCCAAGACCAAACTCACTATTCTATACGAAAAGTCAGGTACTTAACATATGCTGTAGAGCATATACATCCTCGTCAACAGCAGGACTAATACTGCTATGCAGCTTAGGGTCTGAAACTTTTTCACGTTACTACCCATTCCCCTTTTAAACTTAATACTATGCAAAAACAGCTTCTTTTTAACTTCTAAATTATGACACACTAAGGCAAAACAGAAAAAAATGGAATGATAGCAATAAAGATCTATGAACCATATTAGCAAGAAGGCAGAGTAAAATAGGGTAGGAATACTGAGGACAGGTCTGCTCGTTCAGATCTAATATTGCTGCAAGATTTTTTTTTTTTTTTTTTACACATATGCATCTACTATGAGGAGATCCAGCCTTAACAGCAACAGGACACAGTCTCAAATTTATCCTCCTGAATGAATATCTTTAATAAAAAAATGTACTCATTTTAATTAGAATACTTTTAAAACTACTTTTACATATTTGCTGCATGCAAGCCACAGTACTTTTTTTTCTGTATGCAAAATAGTCGTGTGTCTTTTGGCTTTTCCCGGTTAGGGGTCGCCACAGCGGAACTCCGGTCCGCTAATGATTGGCAGTAGATTTTTACGTGCTGGCTTGCTGGGTCTAACGCACAACCTTCAACGAAGGAACGCCCATTCACGCATGTCGACACACAGAAGATGCTCTACCTGAGAATCGAACGGGCAACATCTAACTGTGAGGCGACAACGCTACCGCAGCACCACCACCGCAGTACTCTGTATGCAAAATAGTACTTATTGAAATTGTTATCAGATCAGTTGCTTGATTATCGGGAAAGACCAACTGTGAATTCTCAGCCCATGTCCAGGGGAGGCCCAGGGATAAAAGCACCAAAGTATTATAAAAACATTTTAAGAGCAATAATTTTAGTCTTCAAAAATAATGCAAAGATCAACAGTTTAGATAATTATACCAAATTAGACAATGTGAAAACATTGGTTAAAAACAGATAACTTATATGATAATGTTTTAATATTTACACAACTTATATGACAATGTTTTAATATTTAGAGAAACGTTTGCCAGTTTACTGACAAATTAAAGGTTAAGTTAGTATAACACAAACAATAACGGCAATACGAAGTGAGAGAAAAAAAAACAGGGTTATGGCATATTTAGAAAGAGTCTCAGAAAGGGGGAGAGACATTGACTGTAAGCAAATAAGGGAGAGTAAGGAGGTGCAAAGTATGAACAGATGCTTGTTTATATTCAGGGATATAGTTTATCTTGAAGGTAAAGCAAGAACAGAGCCAGATTTTGGATGGGAAGGCTTTTAGAATGTTTTTAAAGGGCTGGAGGGAGGGTACTGACCTAATGGATACAGGTAAGGAATTACAGGCCTTAGCAACTTGGTATGAATACAGACCATGTCCAGCAGATTAAGTTTGTAGAAAGAGGAGTTTTTGGTCACTGGATCAAAATGAAAGATTAGGAACATACTTGTGTAGAATGGTATTTACTTGCTGGACAAGCATATGGATGCCGGATAATTTAATAGTTGGTAAGAAGCTGTGTGTATGACAGCTGATGGGGTATTTCTAACCACTTTAGGCTTTTTAGTGCTATATGGTGGTGGGTTCTGAAAGTGGCATTTGCTGCAAATTTATTCACTTTATTAAGCATAATTCAGTTTTTGATTTTTGCGATGCATGGAGGTTAGCAAGGATAGGAGCGCCATCAAACAGAGACACGAGGAGGTGAGTAGCGGCAAGTGTAGTTTTAGTTGCACTGGGTAGGACATTTTTGGCTCTGTAAAGCATTCCTAGTTTATGGTGAGTTCTTTAATGTAATTTTGTAAATCCAGGTCACATTTAAGATTCATCATCCACTGCTATCCCTAATAATTTGTTATGAAATGTGACTTCAATGGCTGTTTTATTAAGAGAAAGGATTTTAAAGTTTATTTTTACATGAAAAGAGGATTGTTTTATTTATTTATTTAACATGTGTTAACCAGGAAAGTCCGACTTGGAATGAAGCCAATTTTCAGCAGAGGCCCTGGGAGAAACGCTCCAGATGGTTAATAAGGTATCATGGATCACCTCCAGATTGGGGAGAAAAGAGAAGTTATTCTTACCATAACGTTCCATCTGTGTTGTTGATCTTCATTCATTCTTGACTGTTGGGTTTTGGTTCCATCCTCGGAACCTAATCAGCCTTTGTATCAAGCTGAGTCTCCTGATTGGAATACAGCTGTTAAATATTCTAATACCTTAATAATCGAGGCTGAAAAAGGGTCAATTCATTCTTCACGAGACCCAAAGCACAAATCTGTTCCATTTACTAAGATAAAGTTTCCTGGTGGATGGTTTATGAGAAGCCAGAAGTATCTTTTGTACTGGGAAAGATATTTTATTCTGCCTGGCAATTACTGGAAAAATTACTGGAAGTGTAGGTACCAAGGCGTCAGCTTGAGAATTTGTAGGTTGGGATGGACCAGCCCCTTACGGATGAGACAACAGCTTTGGAATTGGGTCCAGAGTCCATGGAAGGTGAACTAGGTAGGCCAGAGAACGAGGAATCAGACTTGCCAGGACCCAATAAGGTGCAATGAGGATCACTTTGCTTCTCAACCATTGGGCTTTCTTCAAAAACTGGGGAATTAGGGGGAAAGGAGGAAGAGAGTAAAACAGTCGCAGGGACCAATCGTGTAGGACAGCATCTCTCGGGGACTCCCCCGAGGGAGGGACAGGGCAAAGTAGCTGCCGCATTTGTGGTTTATGGGAGATGCAAGCAGGTTGCAGCAAGGCTGACCCCATCGATGAAAGATCTTTATCGCTACACTGGGATTGAGAGACAACTTGTGAGGAAGGAGGATGCATCTGTTCAGTTCATCAGCAATCACGTTGAAATTCCCCAGAATGTGCATTGCTATAAGAAAGCGGTCGGAGGTGATCGCCCACTGCCACACTCTTAGGGCTTCCTGACAAAGGGTAGGATCTGGTTCCTCCTTATTTGTTGATGTACCAGACTACCGAAATGTTGTCTGACTGGATAGCAAATGTCCCTGAAGGAAGGGCAGATTGAAATACCTGCACTACTAAGAGCACCACCCTTAGTTCTAGGACGTTGATATGCAAATTGGGTTCTAAGTGGGACCAAGTGCCTTGGACTATTTTTCCCTGAAAAGGCCCCCCCCAATCAGGGATGCATCCATGGTCACTACGGCCTTGACCTGAGAGGCTGAAAAGAGGTGACTCCATAATTCCTCTTCTGATGTGATCCACCAATTTAGATCCTGCTTGCATCAGTTAGTTATGTGGATTGGATAGGACATCAGATGTGTTAACAGAGACCACTGTGATGTGAGGAGCCACTGAAGCAGCCTCATGTGGTACCTTGCCAGAGGAACTAGGGTGATTGTTACTGCCATGGATCTCAGGAGCTGTAAGACTAAATGAGCCAGGACTTTGTCTTGAGAGAGTGTCACTTGAAGCTGTGATCTTAACCTTTTCAGTCTGTGAACAGGCAGAGCAGCCACACAGGATTTCGTGTTGAATGCTGCTCCGATGAATTCTGTCTTGTGTGGGTGATAGCTTTGACTTTTCCCTGTTTACTGATATGCCTAAAAACTCTGGCAGCTCTAGAACATAGTCCAAGGCATGAAGTAGTAGATGCCTGGTGGGGCCGGTGAGAAGCCAGTTGTCTAAATATGGAAACATGCGGAATCTTTGCAGCCTTAAGTGAGCTGCTACCACTTCCATGCATTTGGTGAACACCCTGGGGGCTGTGGTGAGAGCAAAGGGCAGTGCTCAAAATTGGCAATGACTGGCTCTGAGCCGGAAGTGGAGGTATCTTCTGGAGCACTTGTCCATTTTTATGTAGTAATACACATCCTGAAGATCTATAGAGCACATCCAATCGTCTTTCTCCAGAAACGGAAGGATAGACTGTACCATGACCATCCAGAATTCTGTCTATCGAACAAACTTGGTCTCCAGTCTTCTGTCTTTTTTGGCACTAAAAAGAATCTTGAGTAAAATCCAGATCCTATTTGGTCTGGTGGGACTTCCTGGATAACACTTTTCTGAAATAGCTTTTGAATTTGATGTGCTGCTGTATCCCTCTGACTGGGTGGAACGTCGGGGATTCGCCTTTGTGGTCTTGGATAGAGATCAATGGGGATAAGATAACCTCTGGTAATTATCGTCTGCACCCAGGAATCTGATGTTACTGAGTGCCAGGCTAAGTGGTGCAGAGATAATCTTCCTCAACTGCCTCCAGAGGCAAGCAATTGGGCCGCTGCTCAGGAGCGCTGGTACAGTTGTTGTCCAGAGAAAGAATCTTGGTAACCCTGATTATGTGGGCCCCCTCTGCCATGGGAGGGGTGTCTTCCTAATGAGTTCCCCCTCTGCCCCGGGGGAAAACTTGCCACGTGTGTCCCAAAAAGGCCCTTGGGACTTTCTGAACCACCCTCTGATTCCTGGAATAAGGTGGTTGAGGAATAGAAAAACGCACGCCTACAGCAGAAAGGGTTCTTCCCATCCTTCTCACACCTGGCTAATGTGTCTCTGACCTTTGGGCAAAACAATGTGATAACAACCGGAGCACTGACAAAGGAAGACTTGAAAGGGTCCGCAAAGTCACATAAGGGCATCCAGGCATGACGCCTAATGACAATGTCTGTACCCGCTGCCCTAGCAGTCCCTTCGGCTGTGTCTGCAATACGCCTCATGGGCAAGTTTGATATAGATTCTTGAGTCACAAGGTGGTAGCCAACCTTACTGCGTTTCTCGTCAGACACTGCCCCTGCCAAGGTCCCTGACAGCTCAGTGATCAAGTCCCTTTGAAGATGGGTGGAATGTGCCAAGAAATTCAACGACCATATTGCAAAGGTCGTTGAAGCATAGACCCACTTCCCAAATTTGTCCATCATTCAAGACTCTCAGTTTGGAGGATGGACAGCAGGACTCTCCTCTGTGAGTGCCTTCTTTGTAGCAGTCGCTACCACCATAGCATCTACCCCTAAACCTTTAGACCAGTGGGGTTGATCTTCTGCTGCAGAGAGAATTTTGTCCGATCTGGGAGAATTGGCTCTATAGAGTCAGGGGCCCCTCCAAGCACGCTGCACAATGAGTTTGACCAATTCACCGGCAAGTTGGGTCACCTAAGAAGAAGGTCAGGCACGAAAAGCCTGCAAGAAGAGAGATTCCTCGAAGGAAGGGTTGGTGGGCTTCCAATCACCCCCCTGTTTCAAGATTTCCAGGATGTCTCCGAAGGAGACATCTTCAGGGGGTGACCATGAGGACCCTTCCCCTTCATCATAGTCTGTATCCTCAGTGAGAGATTTTTCTGGAGAATCTAAGTGCTTTCTCTTGCACAACCCCTTATGGGTTGGCTCCTCAGGGGGAAGGTCTGAGGAGGACTCCGAAGAGAGGGTACCCTGCAGTAAGGTGTCTTGCGGCTCTTGGGCCTGCTGCCCCAGTGTTGCAGACTTTGACAGCTGCGAGCCAGAGGATACATAGATGTGACACTCTGATGTGGATGGTGTCAACTGCATGCCTGATGAGGTGAGAGCTCTCACCATAATCTGAAAGGCAGGCCTGCCTGAAGAGGGATGGGAGCCCAGAACAGAGAAAGACAACCTCGGAACCAGGGTCACACCCCACTCTGATGAGCCCACCTCCAGAGAAGGAGCCTTGAGAGGACTTGGAACTGTCAAAAAGCACTAAGAACCGTAGACAGCACCATGTAAAAAAATCGGTGCCAAAATAGGAATCCCGGAGCAGACAGCCTAGTCATTGTCCCATGGATGGGGTTGGCGCCGACTGAGCCGAGGATTACAGAGTGGGTTCCAGAACCAAGGTGAGGTCCACCATTGGTACCGAAGTAGTTGGCACCGGAAGTGGCGAAGTTGACGGCTCCAAGACCTGCTGAAAGGCTGAAGGAGGAAGATAATTTGGAGTCCTTGGAGAGTAGACCTTGGCTCTGGATGGGAGGGAGGTCCTAGACAGGCCTGGAAGGCCTCTGGCCACCAACAGCTGATCCACTAACCTAACTACACCAAGCTCCAAAAGGTCCCTGGTGGAATGAATAGACATCCCCAAGGGTAATTCTGGACGTTCAATAAATGGACTCAACTGTTGACCAAAAAAAGGGTCAACAGATATGGGGTACTAATCCTGGGAAAGGATTCGACCTTCAGCACTGCGGCCGGCTGACCAATTGTTGGTGCTGGATGAGAAGTGACCAGTATTACTGGGAAAACTACTGTTGGTGCCAAGAGGGTCATAGGTACTGATGAAGGGGTCAGTACAGAGGTAATTTTTATAGGCTCCATAACAGTTGTCGGCACTGTGGGGGAAGTTATAGGCTTCGGTTTCAAAACGGGTTGTCAGTGTCGGTTTTGAATGTTTAGGCTTCAGTTCCGAAGAAGGAACCTGGCCTTTTGAGGATTTCGAGTCAAGAGATTTAGGAGATGCCAGAACAGAGTGGCTCCTCCTTTCTGATTCTTTCTTGGGAGACTTTGAGATCTACACCTCAGACAAAGCCTCACTAAAAGGGCATTTTAACAGCCCTTGAGGATCAATTTGTTGCACCGCTCTGCCAGGGTTCGAGCACTGAAACCCTTGCAGAGTTCACACAGCGGTTGGACTTCTAAATGTGGCACCCCCAAACAATAAACACAAGAAAGATTCCTGTCTGAGTAGAGCATCTTTCTGCCACATTCCTCACACTGCTTAAATCCAGTTGCACCCTTATGTTTCTCTGCCATGTTCAATCAGAAGTAAATGTACGTACAGCCAAAAAACTTTTACACACACACACACACACACACACACACACACACACACACACACACACACACACCACAAAAGCATTAAGAAAAAACAAGAAAGAGATTTTTTTTAAAGGGTCATATCAACGATGTTAAATAAAATTCCCAGAAGGGGTGTATAAAAAAAAAGGGGGGGAGGGAATACCAACAATGGTATTAAAAATTACCAGAGGTAAGAGGGAAGGGAGGGGTCTATACCAGTGAGAAATACCAGGGTAAAAAGGGAAGAAATATAACACTCACATTCAGTAAATATCAAAGTAACCAGGAAAACTAAGTTAAAGACAAGTTTAGAGTTAAGGAAATACTCTTAAAGACATTTATGAAAAAAAATTAACACTTAGCTTGAGAGCATGACTGACATGTCCTAAAACTCATGCGGCAAACGAGATCTGAAGAGAAGAGAGGCACTTTGGGTAGCCTTAGCTTGAGAGTTTCTGGCTGGCGCAAGCTTGATACAATGGGCGAATCGGCTCCGAGGACAGAACCGAAACCCAATAGTCAAGAATGAAAGAAGATTGACATCATCAGATTTTTTTTGTGTGTGTGTGTGGGGGGGGGTGAGCATAAATTATGCATTACAAAACCATGTTTCAGTAGCTGTTAACTCTTCCTGAATATTTTTTTTTTTGAGATGTGCCAGGCTGTCAATCATTTACAGGAGAATACAGTAGTGGTGGTTCAATGGGATTACAGACAGCTGTGAATTACTGTTTTAAACACCAATCAATGTAATATTAACACTCTGGATTACTTCAAGTAACAGTTACTTTAATTGACAGTAAACTCTTGTACACTGTAAACTTCTTCTTTCAGCTTTTCCTGGTTAGGGGTCGCTACAGCAGATCACCTTGTCCGCTCATGACTGGTAGTGATGGTGAATTTATTTCAAGTATTCTAAATATCATCATTGACGGGAAATTCAAAAGTAATATGATTAAAGCAAATATGATAAATACTGCGGATGTAAGCAAAGGACAGTTACATGACTGTAGTGAAATGACAAATGCCATGCCTTGGTGAGGGTGTTGTGGGAAATAAAGTGTCTGAGAGTTACAAGCTGAAATAAAGTGTCTGACAGTTACAAGCTGGACAGTGTAAGAAACTTCTCTGTGTGGAAGATTTTCAGTCCATATATTTCTAGTTAATCACTGTATATTAATCAGATCAGACAATAGTAGTAGAAGTAGCGAACGTAAACTCGTCAAGTCAAAAAGCAATAATAGAAAATATATAATTCTACAGCATTACTAAGTATTCGAAAGTAATCCAAGCAAGGCAGGCCATCTGTTTCCAGTCAAAAATCCTTTATTAAGTACACAGACAAGCGATCCACGTAAAACAAAAAAGAGTAATAATTTCCTCACAAGCTTTCTAAATATATATATACTTTTTATCAGGCATGGGAGTGGTTTATTGTGCTGTAAAACAAAGTGTTATTGGTACACATGTTAAATTCACATCCCTTCTCCCATCAGTGTGACATTCGAGCTGGTCCTGCCCTACCTAGTAGCTGTCATAATAATATATAGCCCTAATGTACTTTAATGGTACATCTTATTTAACCAAATTATTAAGTATATTATTAAGTCTGTGATTTTATCCAAGGCAATATACTACATGACTGGAAATATATCAACCTTAGTTCATTTTGGAATAAAAAATTATATATAAATATATACATATACATTTTGCATGTAAAAATCAGTTTCTATTTTCATAACCTATTGTTAACAAAGATCACTTTCGTCCTTCCTAGACTTCTTCAGGTCTGTGTACAAGAACCCTAAAAACCTATATAATTGTATAATTAGTTAGTATTGTTATTACCATCATTTTGAATAAAGTGGAAAAAAGAGAACCAGAAAAAAATAAAAATAAGACAAAATGTATGTATGATGATGGAAACAAAATATACACTTACATTTCAAATGATTTAAAATGGTATTTAAAACCAATTTGTAGAAAAAAAAAAATAATAATAAAATAAATTACAATTAGTCATGTAAACAATGTGGCAATGTTCTAAGTTCCAGTGCACTTTTAATTGAAACGTAGTAGTTTAGTCCAGGCTTTCTAAAAGAGTTCAGCTTTAATTGTCACATGAGTTCATGTTTCTTCAGAATATTCGGGATGGGTGACATCCCGAATATTCTGGAGAAACATGAACTCATGTGGCAATTACACCCATCCTGAATATTCTAGAGAAACATGAACTCATGTGGCAATTAAAGCTGAACTCTTTTAGAAGGCCTGGACTAAACAACTACTTTTCAATTAAAAGTGCACTGGAACTTAGAAAATTGCCACATCGTTTACGACTAATTGTATTTTATTATTTTTTTCCCTACAAATTGGTTTTAAATACCATTTTAAATCATTTGAAATTTAAGTGTATATTTTGTTTCCATCATCATACATACATTTTGTCTTATTTTTATTTTTTTCTGGTTCTCTTTTTTCCACTTTATTCAAAATGATGGTAATAATACTAACTAATAATACAATTATATAGGTTTTTAGGGTTCTTGTACACAGACCTGAAGAAGTCTAGAAGGACGAAAGCGATTTTTGTTAACAATAGGTTATGAAAATAGAAACTGATTTTTACATGCAAAATGTATATGTATATATTTATATATAATTTTTGATCGCAAAATGAACTAAGGTTGATATATTTCCAGTCATGTAGTATATTGCCTTGGATAAAATCACAGACTTAATAATCTACTTAATAATTTGGTTAAATAAGATGTACCATTAAAGTACATTAGGGCTATATATTATTATGACAGCTACTAGGCAGGGCAGGACCAGCTCGAATGTCACACTGATGGGGGAAGGGATGTGAATTTAACATGTGTACCAATAACACTTTGTTTTACAGCACAATAAACCACTCCCATGCCTGATAAAAAGTATATATATATTTAAAAAGCTTGTGAGGAAATTATTACTCTATTTTTGTTTTACTTGGATCGCTTGTCTGTGTACTTAAAGGATTTTCGACTGGAAACAGACGGCCTGCCTTGCTTGGATTACTTTCGAATACTTAGTAATGCTGTAGAATGACATATTTTCTATTATTACTTTTTGACTTGACGAGTTTACGTTTGCTACTTCTACTACTGTCTGATCTGATTAATATACAGTGATTAACTAGAAATATATGGACTGAAAATCTTCCACACAGAGAAGTTTCTTACACGGTTTTGTTTTTAGACCCACTACACTTTAGTGGGTTGTTTTGAGACTTTGGGGATACCACGGAGATTACTTGTTTTTAGAGTTACAAGCTGGAATACATTACCATGGTCCTCTGTTCTTTTGCTTTCATCATAATCTATCATCAAAAGCACACACAGAACATAGTAGTGTATGTGTTTGACATTAACAAGATTAAACATGTTATTGTAGCCATTATAGGTTCATAGGTTCATACTAGGCTATCTGCCCTAGGGCATTTATAAGCCTAGCCAGAGTATGCTTGGCTTTCGCCACCCATTTTAAATTAATTTTGCTATGCTCTTTTTTGAGGTTAGTATACTGTGCCTCTGTCTAACAGTGACACAAAGTGATACCCGGGGTAAACCTACGATCTCCCATCCACTCATCAAGATTCCTCTTGAAGAGAGTCAATGAGGGACTCTGCCTAACCTGGACTGGGATTTTATTCCAGAGTGAAGGGAGCCTCTGGGTTATGTATCTGTCCCTCCAGCATGTCCTATTTATTTCCGTGCTGAGGTTCAAGTCTCTCGAGTGCGTAGCTCGATGGGATTTGGATTTTTTGAGGTGCAGCATGTCTCTTAATTCCGGGTTGGACATGGCTTTATACGTCAGGCACAGATCGCCTCTGAGCAGGCGGTATGCCACTGAGTAGAGCTGGAATTTCTTTAACCGGGCAGCATATGGCATCTGTTTGAGCCCTTTGACCCTCTTGGTGAGGTACTTTTGGGGTCTTTCCAGTTGCTGCAGGTGTTTGGTAAGGTACATCCCAAAAGGGGCATTGTACTCAATTATGGGCCTGATGAGGGATGAGTAAAGAGGCACGATGACCTCCCCTGATCTAGATGTGAATCCCTTCATGATTAGGTGGGCTATATAAAATGTTTTTCTAACCACTTTGGCCACGTGGCTGTCAAATGAGAGATTGCTATCAACTTGGGTCCCCAGGTCCCCAATTACTTCTTCTGTACTTAATGGATTACCACCTATGTGGTAATTTGTGGGCACTTTGTTTTTGCCAAAGGGGATGACTATACACTTACACTTTTTGGTGTTTAGCTTGAGGCCATGGTTCTGGCACCAGTTGTGTGTTTCTATGAGGCCCTTTTGGAGGATGCTTGTGTCGGCTGGAGAGTCGATTATGGCGCCCAGTTATCTGCGAACTTGGTCAGCCACAGTCCTTCCGTGTTGGCCTGTACCTCAGAGAAATATATACCAAACAAGAGCGGTCCCTGGACTGAGCCTTGTGGGACGCCACTTGTAACTGGTTTGGAGTCTGACATGGCTCCAGCAATTCTAACCATGTGGGTTCTGTCCTTGAGCAAGTTTGCAACCCATCTAGTGACATAGGGGTTTATATTTAAGCTGGTGAGCTCATCTATAATGCCCGAGTGGGGTATTGTATCAAAGGCTTTTGCGACGTCCAGGTAGGCTGTGTGGACCACCTTCCGTTCGTCAATGGCCTTGGTGACGGTTTCAAAGAAGTCGACCAGATTTAAGAGGCAGGATCTGCCCTTAACAAAGCTGAACTGGGTAGGATCCAGTATCTGTAGGTCCCCAATATCTTTATTTATGAGGTCCATGATGATCCTTTCCATAGCTTTGCAGACCAAGCTAGTCAGGCTTATGGGGCGATAGTTTCCAGGGTCCGTTGAGGCACCACCTTTGTGGAGAGGGACCACTGTTGCTGTATGCCACTCTTTGGGTACATATCCTGTAGTAAGGCTGAGACTGAACAGTAGTTTTATGTTTGGGTTTAGCTCTTCTTGGAGTTCATGTAGAACGCAGCCCGGGACACCGTCTGGTCCCATTGATGCTGTGTTTTTTGCTTTGGAGAGGGTGGCTCTTACCTGAGCATCTGAGATGTCAGGGGGGGCAAGCACTCTGCTGGGATAGATATTTGCCCTTTTGGTGGGGTGTGGGGGGGGGGGGAGTTTGCGCTGAACCTGTCAGCTAGGATGTTGGCAATGTCTGTGGGTTCGGTGTATTTTTTGTCATTTTGGACTAATTCTGAGCATAACTGGGAATTTCCACCCAGGTTCCTAACATAACTAAAGAAAGCCTTGTGATTATCCTTAGCGTCCTGTGCAATTTTTCTCTCCAGGTTCCTAACATAACTAAAGAAAGCCTTGTGATTATCCTTAGTGTCCTGTGCAATTTTTCTCTCGAAGCTGGCCTTAGACGATTTTATGATATGTCTTTTTTTCAATGA
This sequence comes from Protopterus annectens, assembly GCF_019279795.1. Lineage (NCBI taxonomy): Eukaryota > Metazoa > Chordata > Ceratodontiformes > Protopteridae > Protopterus > Protopterus annectens. Next base: position 1,344,162,205 of record NC_056731.1, read on the forward strand.
AACGCCAGAAACGCACAGAATGGGACTGCCAAGTGTGAAAGCAAATGACAATTACTTGAGAACTGTTAAATGACTGATGATATGGCTTTTTCTAGCAAGTACCGCAGGTCTCTGAGAATAACAGGTGCATAACTATACGACTTTTTTACAGCCAGGGGTGGTCTGTCCTTTCAGAACTGATATATTCCATTGCAACAGTATGTCTGTGGAAGATGAAGGTAATTTTTGCTATATGTTTAGAAACACAATGAAAACACAGGCAATGCTTTGGCGTTTAAACTATTACTTTTTACTTGTTTAATTGGATAACCAGGGTAGCACACCTGATCAAAAATAGCCAATTTTAGTCACAACCTGGAAAAAAAGCCAAACAATTGACTGTGCAGCAGTTGGAAACATAACAAAAAGGATCATAAGAAGCACAAGGCTGATCAGTTTAATGACTGTGTGCCTTGCCAAATAACCACCTTCATGGTCTTTCCTCCTTATTCAATAAGGGTGAGGACAGTTAGTACAAATGTAAATTTGAGGATATTCATCCAGTCATCCAGGTTATGTATAAAGGAGGAGTCACACTGCTTGACTCGCAGAAGAAACCTATTCAAGAGCAGGGGAAGATGCAGGGTGATGAACCTCTCTATCATGTTTTATTTATTTACTGGTGTAGGTTGTGATCTCTTGATTACAGCGTTACCTGCACAATCTGACTCTCAGGAAACGGAATTCAAGGATAACAGGATTTCTAACATGGCAGTAAGCATGGGACAAATTACACCTTCATGGGTCTAGAAAACACAGAGTAGAGGGACAAGGACTTCAACTTCTTCTGGTAACTACGATTCTTAAGACCAGAGATCTTTTTATTTAGGAACCTTTGGGGTGTGTTATGATTTTATTTTTAAGTTCATGCCAAAAGGACTGTTACATTCTATAATGGGGTTATATTCTACATTGGGTCTGACTAGAGATGAAAATATAGAGCAACAATCACACCTTTTTATCCAGATGAGATGAGATGCCCTTAGCAATTAATTGCAATATTTAGAAGGATTTCTTGACTACAGTAGCCATATGGTGATCAATGGAGAGGAAACTATCTACCCAGGTGGCCAAACTTCTAATTACTGTTTTGCTTGACAATAGGGCATTGCCAATACTGTAAGCTGCACTGATCTGCAGTCTTGTGAAGGGAACAATGCTGCATTTCTTGGCATTCAGTTTCAGCCTTTTTTCCATACACCTGGTGTTTACTAGTGTAAGCACTTTCTGAAGGGTACAAACATCTTCGGGGGTTTCGGCAATTAGACTCAGTTTGCAATCATCAGCAAATATGATCAGACAAAAGTCCTGATTTTCAGTTTTGTGGTCAGAGATATAATGGTCACTTCTGTTACGTTGGTAGAGGTACCTGTTAAATGGATAATATGTGTTCTGTCTTTCAGGTGGGTGGCTATCTTACCACATAAGGATGAATGTTAAAGGCTGAGAAGTTTTTTACAATTCAAACATGTGGTATGGTATTGAATATCTTGGCCAGATCAAGATAAGCATGATCCCTCATGACTATTGTTAACCACTTGAGTGACCTTCTCAAAGAAGTTATTAAGATTTAACAGGCAAGATCAACCTTTTACAGAGCTAAACTATTGTGCATGGAGCCTAATCAGATTTTTGATATCATAAGTAATGAAACTGGCGAGTCCCACAATTTACAAATCAGACTTCTAAGGCTGATAAGCCTGTAATTTCCAGGGTCCACATAACTACATATAAGATGAACAAAATACAATACAAAAATAAAAACTACATGTTTTACAATATTTATTAGACAACATGGTATGTTATCAGGACCTAAAGAGGAATTATTTTTGGTCTTTGAGAGTACCTTAGCGACATATTCCTTTGTGATGGCAAGGAAGGGAAGGACACTGGGATAAGTGGACTTGGAATGGGAGGGAAGGACACTGGGATAAGTGGAACTGGAATGAGAATTCCGAAAGAGAAGTCAACAGTAAACCTATTGGCTGGTATATATGCAAGGTCAGTGGGATTGGAGTGGGGAGGGCCTCATTTTGGAAAAGTTCAGAATAACGCTTAAAATTACTTCTCATTTTTCAAGCATAACTGAAGAAGGATTTGTAGTTAACCTTCACCTCAGATGCTAACCTCCATTCGAGGATGGCTTTGCTGACCCTTGCTATGCTTTTCATTTTCATGATGAGATTTTTTTTTTATACTATCCTCATTCTAAATGTTCTAGACTTACTCTGCATTTTAAGGGGTTTCTCCCTCTTGATATAGTGTTTATTAATGCTTATCGCTTTCAAGGGAGTGACTATTTTTACATTTTGACTGTATCCTGCTTTCATAGCAACAGCCAGACCAATGCATTTGTCTAAACAGGCATAAATATCCTTAGTGTAGCTGGCTTCAAATTCAGGGTTGGCTGTGGTAATGTCACATATAAATGAAATTTAGAGATTCTGTCATATAACTGTATAATGTTCACATTTCTGTAGTCTATAAAAGAGTGGTTTTAATTGCTGAGGGAATAGAAACTCTTGAGAGTAAATGTCAGAAGCTGATAGACATAACTGGCATAGGGCAGACTAAGGTAGTATTAGTGAAGACTGGATCAAGAATGTTTCTTCTTCTGGTGGGTCTGAGGAGGAACTTGGTTGGGGAGTTTATGTCTACCCAATCCAAACATCTCTCAGCATACCCCAAATTAATAAGTGCTCCAATCTATGGCTGGGTAATTAAAGTCACCATAAATTACAGCTACTGCTTATAAGCATATATTTTAAAACTGAAAAACTGTGCATGATCACCTGGGGAGATGGTGGGAGATCTTCAACAGGCGATATTCTGAAAGCTTGCCTTGCCCAAGATGATCTGAAGTAATTAAAAATGGCTTCCAGCTGGAATCTCTGGCATCAATCTAAATGGAATATGGTCCCTAACACTTATGGAGACTTCACTGTGGCTTCCACCAGTTCTGAAGGCACAGTAAGTACAAAAACAAGTATGTATGGAGTGCCTTCCTTATATTTAAACTACATCTCAGTAACTACACATACATGGACATGTTGCAGATGCAGAAGTGCCTTTCGATCAGGCAGTAAGCTGTTAAGACTCCTGGCAATGAAAAAAGCCACCTTAATGTTGTCCCATTTGGGATTTGATTACTCTATTAAGTTAGGATCATTGTTAAATTAACTTGGCCTAAAAAGGCACTATGGGTGCAGCAAAGGCTTTACCAAATATGCAGAAGCACTTAGATTTGAGATACAGGCCATCCTTCTCAAAGCAAGTTGGTTTATTGGTCATCTCATTCCAGGCAGAGAAAAAAATGAATCCTCCCTTGAATGCCACTAGTTATATAGGCAGTTATTAGACCTAATTATACTATCTTTACATCTAGGTCTCATTCTCAGGAATGGAAAAATTTCCCTCAGAACCAGGGTCTTACTGCATCCAGTACTTGCAAAGCAACTTCCAGTGTGCGTGTGCGTGTATCCACAAGGATTTTGCTCACTAGCTTGCTCACCCTCACATGGACTATTATGATGTACTCTTACTTATCTGGGGAGGGGGCCTTAAGGGGACCTTGTTATGTCAGCAATCCTTTACCCCAAAAGGCAGATGAATGTAGCCCTGTCTTTGTCCAGCCCTATGAATATGAAATTAATATGCTAACAATTGAGTCACCAATCATTAAAATATGTTTGCCAGAAGCTAGCTTGTAAGTACTAGAGGATGCTGCATTTTTTGTTCAGGGATATGATGATGTGATCCTCACTGTGTACTGTAATCTAGGAGAGGGCTGCCTCCATATATGCTAGGTAATTACACCTCTCATGGTCAGAATTTACTGAGCTGATCAGTAGTTTATTACCAGTGTACATACCTTGGGATTATAAAGTACTAGTAGGATAACAGTGGAAAGGGGAATGACTTGCTGATCCTCCAGAATGTCCAGTGCTCTGCTTGGAAAATTCCTAGATGCAAGAAATGAGGAAAGACTAAAAGCACTATTAACACAAATGGGAACATCCAATGGAGTATTAACACAGTAGTGGTGACTTCCTGGATATGAAAGCCAAGAAAAGACTTCCTTGACAGAAAATAAAGGAAAGGTATAGGGGTAGTGACACAGTATGCTCCCATGTCACCCCGGCATCCAGTAGCAAATCAAAGTGGATAGCATACTCAAGCACTGCCGTGTACAGATGCGTGCAAGCTGGTTTAGTCCTGCACAAAAAAAGAGCCAGAAGTCTGTAATCGGAAAGGAGGAGGCTTGGTAGTACAGATTTAAGGTGGAGAGATGATGTATTCACTACCCACTATTCAACACAACCGCCCACTGCACTGAGCTCAGCACTGCTCCAAGCAATAAATAATAAATAAGCAAACCAAAAGCACCAATCAGAAACAACTCTAATTTGAGCCTATATTGTTCAGCAACTTAGAAATGGCAAAAATTAGCCTTCTCTCACCAGAATAACTGCTACTGTTTCTAAGATGGCCCTCATACCTGAGCAAATAGGCTGCTTACAGATTACTTTAAATGTAGCTCAGACAGCAAACATCAAGAAGGAAGCTTTAAGTGAACTCAAATTTGTACTTTCCTGAAGATGATGATGATCTCCAGCAAATGTTTAAACCTGCTTGGAACTCTCAGATGAGTAGACAGGAGTGCAGCTCTTTTCAGCCCAGCCAAAAGGACAGCAATGGTGCACCACTCAGCACATTAAATAAACAAACAGAATCATTTGAGTCTACATTGCTAAGAGGTTTACAAATGTCAGTAATTAGCCTACAGAGAGAAGATGTAAACTGTAACAATCATATATATATATATATATATATATATATATATATATATATATATATATATATATGTACAGTACACTTTGGCAACCCAGCCACTGGGGATGCACAAGCCAGTGCATTTCTATGTGCCAGTCCCAAGCCTGGATAAATGGGGATGGTTGCATCAGGAAGGGCATCCGGCGTAAAACCTCTGCCAAAAACTACTGATGCAGAGAAGTTTCATAATTACATACCGGATCGGTCGAGGCCCGGGTTAACAACGACCGCCACCAGTACTGTTAGCCAACAGGGTGCTGTTGGAAATTGGGATACTGTTGGCCGAAGGAGGAGAAGAGGGGGAAGGCATGCCCGAAGGCAGGTAAAGGCTAGGACTGTGATAGTGAGGGTCGGAACTTTGAATGTTGGCAGTATGACTGGTATAGGAAGAGAGCTAGCTGATATGAGGGACCGAAGGAAGGTTGATATATTGTGTGTGCAAGAGACCAGATGGAAGGGAAGTAATGCCAAGTGTATAGGAGGTGGGTTCAAATTGTTTTATCATGGTGTGGATGGCAGAAGAAATGGGGTAGGGGTTATCCTAACGGAACAGTATGCCAAGAGTGTTTTGGAGGTGAAGAGAGTGTCGGATAGAGTGATGTTTATGAAGCTTGAAATTGATGGTGTAATGATGACTGTTGTTAGTTCATATGCTCCAGAAGTTGGGTGTGCGACGGATGAGAAAGAAAAATTTTGGAGTGAGTTGGATGAAGTGGTGGTGAGTGTACCCAATGGTGAGAGACTAGTGACTGGAGCGGACTTCACTGGGCATGTTGAAGTGAACAGAGGGGACGAGAAAGTGATGGGTAGGTATGGTGTTAAGGAGAGGAATGCTGAAGGTCAGATGATTGTGGATTTTGCGAAAAGGATGGACATGGCTGTGGTGAATACGTATTTTAAGAAGAGGGAGGAGCATAGGGTGATGTACAAGAGTGGAGGAAGATGCACACAGGTGGATTATATCCTATTTAGGAGGGCCAGTCTGAAGGAGATTGGAGACTGTAAAGTGGTGACTGGGGAAAGTGTAGTTAAGCAGTATAGAATGGTGGTCTGCAGGATGATGTTGGTGATCAAGAAGAGGAAGATGAATGTGAGGGCAGCACCAAGGATCAAATGGTGGAAATTGAAAAAAGGGTAATTGTGAGGTGGAGTTCAGGGAAGAATTAAGACAGGCACTGGGTGCCAGTGAAGAGTTACCGAATAGTTGGGTAACTACAGCAGAGCTAGTAAGAGAGATGGCTAGAAAGGTGCTTGGTGTGACATCTGGACAGATGAAGGAGGACAAGGAGACATGGTGGTGGAATGAGGAAGTACAGAAGAGTATACAGAGGAAGAGGTTGGCGAAGAAGAAGTGGGATTGTCAAAGAGATGAAGAAAGTAGACATGAGTATAAGGAGATGAGGCGCATGGCAAAGAGAGAGGTGGCGAAGGATAAGGCATATAGAGAGTTGTATGAGAGATTGCACACTAAAGAGGGAGAAAAGGACCTGTATCGATTGGCTAGACAAAGGGACAGAGCTGGGAAAGATGTGCAGCAGGTAAGGGTGATAAAGGACAGTGAGGGAAACATACTCACAAGTGAGGAGAGTGTGTTGAGTAGATGAAAAGAGTACTTTGAAGGGCTGATGAATGAAGAGAATGAGAGAGAGAGAAGGTTGGATGATGTGGGGATAGTGAAGCAGATTAGCAAGGAGGAAGTAAGGACAGCTATGAAGAGGATGAAGAATGGAAAGGCTGTTGGCCCAGAAGACATACCAGTGGAAGCATGTAGGTGCTTAGGAGAAAGGCAGTGGAATTTTTAACCAGATTGTTTAATGAAATTTTGGAAAGTCAGAGGATGCCTGAGGAGTGGAGAAAAAGTGTTTTGGTACCGATTTTTAAGAATAAGGGTGATGTGCAGAGCTTTAGTAACTACAGAGGGATTAAATTGATCAGTCACAGCATGAAGTTATGGGAAAGAGTAGTGGAAGCTAGGTTAAGAAGGGAGGTGATGATTAGTGATCAGCAGTATGGTTTCATGCCAGGAAAGAGCACTACAGATGCAATGTTTGCTCTGAGAGTGTTGATGGAGAAGTGCAGAGAAGGTCAGAAGGAGTTGCATTGCGTCTTTGTGGATTTAGAGAAAGCATATGACAGTTTGCCTAGAGAGGAGTTGTGGTATTGTATGAGGAAGTCGGGAGTGTTAGAGAAGTATGTAAGAGTGGTACAGGATATGTACGAGGGTAGTGTGACAGCGGTGAGGTCTGCGGTGGGAGTGACGAATGCGTTTAAGGTGGAGGTGGGATTACATCAAGGATCAGCTCTGAGCCCTTTCTTATTTGCAATGGTGATGGACAGGTTGACAGATGAGATTAGACAGGAGGTCCCGTGGACTATGATATTTGCAGATGACATTGTGATATGTAGTGAGAGTAGGGACCAGGTTGAGGACACCCTGGAGAGGTGGAGATATGCTTTAGAGAGGAGAGGAATGAAGGTCAGCAGGGCTAAAACAGAATATATGTGTGTAAATGAGAGGGAGGGTAGAGGAATGGTGAGGATGCAGGAAGTAGAGTTGGTAAAGGTGGATGAGTTTAAGTACTTGGGATCAACAGTTCAGAGTAATGGTGAGTGTGGAAGAGAGGTGAAGAAGAGAGTACAGGCAGGGTGGAATGGGTGGAGAAGAGTGTCAGGAGTGATTTGTGACAGACAGGTACCAATAAGAGTGAAAGGGAAGGTCTACAAGAGGGTAGTGAGACCAGCTATGTTATATGGGTTGGAGACGGTAGTATTGTCGAAAAGGCAGGAGTCAGAGCCGGATGTGGCATAGTTAAAGATGTTAAGATTTGCACTGGGTGTGACTAGGATGGTCAGGATTAGGAATCAGTATATTAGAGGGTCAGCTCAGGTTGGACAATTTGGAGACAAAGCAAGAGAGGCGAGATTGCGTTGGTTTGGACATGTGCTGAGGAGGGATGCTGGGTATATTGGGAAAAGGATGCTAAGGATGGAGCTGCCAGGTAAGAGGAAAAGAGGAAGGCCTAAGATGAGGTTTATGGATGTGGTGAGAGAGGACATGCAGGCGGATGGTGTGAAAGAGTATGATGCACAGGACAGGAAGAAATGGAAACAGATGATCCGCTGTGGCGACTACTACTGTCTGCCTACCTCACACCAGACAAACAAGGGCAACTGTCTCAATACTTCAACAAAATGGCAACTTTCACCAGACTAACTGCAAGGAAAGTCCTGCAGGCTCTGGGATTCATGGCATCTTGCATCGTACTAATACCATGTGCAAAGCTGCATATGAGGAAACTACAATGGTACCTAAAAAACTTATGGTCTCAACACAGCCACAGCTTGGAAACAATTATACCACTCATTCCATGCCTTCAAAAGGAATTTTTGTGGTGGGCTCAAGCATGCCAAAGAAACTCAGGTCTCCCTTTCTGTGCAACTCAAATCATCACAATGGATGCCTCAGACTACGCCTGGGGAGCACACATGGCAGATCAGTGCATTCAGGGAAAATGGTCCCAAAAAGAGAAGCACCTACACATCAACCAAAAGGAGATGCTAGCCGTGCAAAATGCTCTTATGACCTTCAAAGACCTACTGCATCCAGGCCAGCTATTGATAAGGACAGACAACACCACAGTCATGTGGTACATAAACAAACAGGGAGGAACTCATTCATACCCCCTGTGCAGGCAAGTCATGACCCTATGGAACACAGCACTGGAATTACAAATTCAACTACAGGCACAATTCCTGCCAGGGAAGGAAAACACACTGGCAGACAACTTAAGCAAAAATATGACAGACCCACACGAATGGAAGTTGCATCCTCAAGTCTTCTCAAAGATAACTCAGGCATGGGGACAGCCAGACATAGATCTATTTGCTACCCACAGAAATTACCAGTTGGAAAAATTTTGTTCAAGGACCTATCATCCACAGGCCTGGAAAGTGGATGCACTCTCTTTCAATTGGACAACATTGACCGTCTATGCCTTTCTGCCTCTTCCTCTGCTGACCAAAGTTCTATTAAAAGCCAGAGCAGAGAGGCCACAAATGATTCTCATTGCTCAAGACTGGCCACAACAACACTGGTATCCTCTCCTAAAGAGCCTGACACACTCCCCACCATGGATCCTACCTCTAGATCCTCTTCTGTTGTCCCAGCACAACTACAAAACCCTTCACAGCCAGCTCAAAACCCTAAATCTAGCTGCATGGAGAATACCTTAATTTCCCAACAGACTCTCCTCTCCAAGGAGGTACAGGATGTCATCTTGGAGGCCAGAAGACCCTCTACTAGAAAAGCCTACTCCGCCAAATGGAAACAATTTTGTTCCTGGAATCAAGAAAAGGGCCAGAATCCTTGGGTAATAAGTATACCTCAAATTTTACAGTACCTAGCTGAGATGTTAAACAGTGGCCTTTCCTTCTCCTCCATCAAGATCCACGCTTCAGCCATTTCTGCACAATACAATACAGATCCTCCTTTATTCTCACATCCTCTATTAAGGCAGTTCCTCAGAGGGGCAAAAAATATAAACCCCCCCTGGAAACCACCAGTCCCAGCTTGGGACCTCAACTTCATATTGGAAAAGCTGACCCTGTCTCCCTTTGAGCCGGCTTCTTCAACAGAGCTACAATATTTGTCATGGAAAACAGCCTTCCTTCTGGCTATTACCTCAGCACGCAGGGTTTCGGAACTACAGGCCCTCATGGCTGTACAACCATTCATCATTTTCCATCAGGACAGAGTTTCCTTATGAACCAACCCTACCTTCATGCCAAAGGTAGTATCCAGTGTAGCTTTAAATCAGACTATTCATTTACCTACCTTTTATCCAAATCCACAGAACAAAGGAGAGACACTACTACATTCCTTGGACATTCACAGACAACTTCGTTATTACTTGGACAGAACAAAGCCATTCAGGAAATCTGAGCAGCTCTTTGTGTCCTATGCTGCAGGTGCTCAAGGAAAGGCTATTTCCAAACAGACAATTTCAAAATGGATAGCCCACTGCATACGCTTTTGTTATTCATTTCATGGAAAATCTGTGCAGTTAGTCTGGTGAAAGTTGCCATTTTGATGAAGTATTGAGACAGTTGCCCTTGTTTGTTTGGCGTGAGGTAGGCCATCTGGGTGGTTGTATTTAAGCTGGCACCCAGGAAAATTATCTGTTGAGAAGGTATTAGTTTTGATTTCTTTTTGTTCACTGTGTAACCCAGGTAGTTTAACAGTTTTATTACAAACGCCAGATGCTGCAATAGAATGTCCTTGCTGTCTGCTTGGATCAGGCAGTCATCCAGATATGGGTAGATTTGTATTCCTTGTTGTCTGCAGAAGGCAATTACTGATGCCAGGCATTTCGTAAACACTCTGGGCGCAGTAGATAAGCCAAAGGGCAATGCAGAGAATTGGTAATGGGTTGAACCTGCAAGAAATCTGAGGTATCTTCTGCAATCTTGTCTGATAGGGACATGCAGGTATGCCTCCTTGAGGTCCAATGTTACCAGCCAAGACTCCTTGCCCAGCATGGGAAGAAGCTGCTGTAATGTGAGCATCTTGAATTTTGGCACCTGTAGATATGTGTTTAGGATGGATAGGTCTAAGATGGGTCTCCAATCTTTGTCTTTTCTTGGTACAAGGAATAGTCTGGAATAAAAACCTTGACCTTGTTCTTTTGCAGGTACCTCTTGAATTGCTTTCATATCCATGAGAGCGGAAATTTGTCTTTGTGCCTCTGCCCTTTGATTTTGTGGCAGGTTTGGCAAGCCTCTCATTTTTGGAAGGGTGTGAAAGTGGAACCTGTAGTCTCTGTCTATAATGTCCGGAATCCATTTGTCTTTTGTAACAATGTGCCAGTTTTTTGAAAATAATGCCAGTTTTCCGCCCAAAGGTGCTGCCATTAAAGCTTTGTTTGGCAGGCATAGGGGGAAGTCATTGTGTCTGTTTTCTAAATGACTGTGATCTATCTTCTCCACCTCTTGCGGTTGGTGCTTGCCACTGTCTAGCTCTGTAAGATCCTTGAGGTTGTCCTCTACCCCTTGGGCGTCTGTATCTGCCCCTTTGAGGTCTGGCCGTGGCTGGAAAGGACCAATTTTTTGAACGTTGTACCTGCAAGAAATCTTTCACTGTTTGCATAGATTTCGCTTTTTCCACCATTTTCTGTAGTACTTCCTCAGCTTTAACACCAAACAATACATCTTTTTGAAGTGGTGCATCTAATAACTTTGCTTTGACATGATCTGGTAAGGTTTGCTCTTTGAGCCAAGCATGTCTACGAGTAACAGACCCCGTGACAGCAGCTTTACATGAGGCCTCTAAAGCATCAAAACCACACTGCAAGGTTTACCCACTTGCCCTGCCCCATGCAACAAATCCTGCAACTCTTTCAAATCTGGTTCTTCTGTTTGTGTCATTTTGCTTTTCAGCTGAGATAACAAAAACTGTTGGTACTTTAACATATGAAATTGACAGTTTAATGCCCTCATGGTTAAAGTGGCAGATGTATACACCTTTTTCCCCACCTTTCTAATGCTCTGGAATCTCTCTCTGAAGGTAAAGGGTTTTTAGCAGTAGAGGCCTTTATTCCCTTGGGACCCTGTGAAATTGTTTCTGGGTCAGCAGTATGGCTTTTATAAAGGAACTGGTGAGAATCAGGAACCCGGTAATACCTGTCTGGTTTAACAGGAGCTGGAGGTAAAGAATCTGGATTAAGACTGGCTTCTGCGTACACATCATCCAAAATAAATAAAAAAACAGGAGGGATAGCCAGGGGCCTATGCTGGGGGAGCAGTAGAAATTCCCTGAGCCTTTTCTTGTAATCTTGGCCTTCCCAGTGGAAGTGCTCCCTCAATGTATGCAGGGTTTCCCCAAAAGAGTAGTCCTCAGGGGGGGAGACCGAGGGAATAGACTCCTCAGCATCAGAGTCTTCAAAAGGGGAACAGGCATAATCCTGGTCCTCAGAATGGTCTGAGGTAATAGAAGCCTGGTCTGAGGAAGGGTAGTCTTCCTCCAATCTGGGTCTTTTGTCAGAGGGGGGGTTGAGAACCCCTGATGAGAGTTATCAAATCCTCAGCCATTTTAAGCATCTGCTTTTTAGGCACGGGGCCTTGAGTGGAGGTCTGAGGACCCTGTTTTTTAGTTTTCATGGCAGCTTTAGATTTAGTGAAGGATTTAATAGAGATGGTGGAAGGCCTGAAGACGCCTTCAGAAGTGGCAGGCCTCAGTAAATTTTCAGTTTCCCCGCCAGGAGAGGTGTCAGTATCTGCAGTGGGAATGGAGACCGAGGAGCCTGCGACCTCGGGTACTGAAGTCACCGGTAAAATAGTTTCATCGGTAGTCAGGGGCTGCGTAGGCGCCTCGCTGAGAACCGGAGAACCGGTAGTCGGCCTAAGTGTGGTCTCAGTACTCGGTGCAGACCTTGGATGTCGGTCCTTGTCTTTGCGTCTTTTGCTTAAAACTGGTGTCGGTGAATTCGACGACATGATGCCAAAATAATGAAGGGCGAACTCCGCCCGGCGCTTAATAGTGCGCTTGTTGAACCTAGCACAAAAACGGCAGGCCGAGACGTCGTGTTCTGGCCCTAAGCAAGGTATACAGAAAGAATGGAAATCCTTATGCGGTATTTGCTTCCCAAAAGAAATGCAATTATTAACTTTGTCTGACATCGGTCTGAGGCAAGAAAAGTTTCCCCAATGGGGTACTTAGCTTTAAAGAAGACTTCGGCTGAAATACTTTCGTAAATCTCAGGAGCTGGCCGACCGGCACTTGCGAACTGCTTCTGCTTCGGGCACCGCGCAGCAAGAAAGACTGAAGAAAATGGCGTCAGCTGCCTCTTTTATACCCCTGCCGCACTGACGTCAGGGAAGATGCGACGACAACCGACACCGGACCTAGACTTTGGAATTCGGCCGACCGAGGACCCGCCTGACAGCAGGATAACCCATCTGTAATGACTGCAGCTGTATGCACGATGAACATCAAACCAAGAGTGAAGGGAGCTCTGAAAACCAGATCCTCCAGGAAGGGGGAAGGTGGGGGGGTAAGTAAGAATGTGAGGCGAGACGGACTACATACATCAAACTTCATGGTGAGTACATAACTTCTTGATGTTATGTAAACCAATCTCGCCTACATTCTTACCCGTGGGACAGCATCCCCAGCACCTAAATCCTGGGAGGCTCAGTGGAAAATACTCCTGAGCACTGTGGAACCAAAGGAAGACCTGCCCCTAGATGCCATGTCCAACTTGTAATGAGTAACATAAGTGTGAGGAGATGCCCAAGTAGCCGCAGCACAAATATCATCCATAGACAATGTGGCCTGATAGGCTGTAGATGTAGATACAGACCGAGTAGAGTGAGCCTTGACCGGGAACGGTAGATCTTTACCCCCTGAAGAATAAATGAAAGAGATGCAACTGGGTATCCACCTGGACAGATTGGTTTTGGAGATAGGAGACCCAATTCTGTTTTCCGAAAAGGAAACAAACTGATCAGATTTTCTGAGATCTTTAGTTCTGTGCAGATAAATACGTAATTGTGTACATCCAACTGATGAAATTTACATTCTGCCTTGTTTGAGAACTGGGGAAAAAACACTGGCAACTCAATAGATTGATTAAGATTAGTGAGAGACGCCACTTTGGGAAGAAAGGAAGGGTTCGGTCTGAGAGAAACCCTGTCCTTATGAAAAATTAGAAGTTATGTACCTACCATAACGTTCCATGTTAGTTGTCTTCTCTCGCCTTCTTTCTTGCTGGATGGGTTCGGAGCCGATCCTCGGCTCCGACTCGGCACTTGCTTTAGCTTGAGAACTCCTTTTACCAGCTCGAGGCAACCCTATATCCCATGATGCAAGGCGGAACTACCTCAGATCTCGTTTGGCAGCTAACCTACCCTGCTAAGGACTAACCTAACATAATTAGGAAAACAAGTTCATAAAAGAGTCCTCATATGAAGGCTCAGGAGGAAACAACCTGATAGGAACTCTTCAAGATCTGTCCAGGCCAGGGGGTAGGAGGGAGGGGCAAGAAAGAAGGCAGAAGACAACTAACATGGAACGTATGGTAGGTACATAACTTCTAAATGTTAAGTTGTCAATCTCGCCTTCATTCTTGCTGGATGGGACCGTCCCTAGCACCTGTATCCCGGGTGGCTCAATGGAACAGACTCTTGAGAACTGTGGAACCAAAACTGGCCCTATCTCTGGAGGCCAAGTCCAACTTGTAATGAGAGACAAAGGTATGAGGCGTGGCCCAAGTAGCTGCTGCACAAATAGTATCAATGGGTAGTCTATCCTGAAAGGCTGCAGAAGTGGATAGACTCCTGGTTGAGTGTGCTTTTGGTTTAGAAGATAGCTGCTTGCCTCTGAGAGAGTACATAAAGGAAATGGTGGAAGTCAACCATCTGGATAAGGTCACTTTAGAAACTGGAAGACCTATCCTGTTTTCTGCATAGGAGACAAATAATTGGTCTGATTTTCTGAATTGTTTAGTTCTATGCAAATAGTACCTGAGCTGACGATGGACATCCAAAAAATGAAGCTTCTGTTCAGCTCTGTCGGAATAGTTTGGGAAGAAGACTGGCAAATCTATAGATTGGTTAATATTGGTTTGAGACACAACTTTGGGGAGAAAGGAAGGGTTCGTTCTTAATGATACCCTGTCCTTATGAAAAACCAAGTAAGGGGAACGAATGCAGAGAGCTTGAATCTCAGAAACCCTTCTTGCTGAAGTGACAGCCAGTAAGAATATAGTTTTCCAGGTCAATAACTTCAAAGAACATGAAGCAGACGGTTCGAAGGGAGGCAGTATCAAGGATGCCAACATTAAGTTTAGATCCCATTGCGGAGGAGGATGCTTTATAGGCGGCTTTAGGAGAAAAACTCCTCTCAGAAAGGCCTTGCATAATCTATGAGACATAATGTTATTGTCATGCAAGCCAACATGATACTTGGAAATAGCAGCCAGTTGTACTTTAACTGTAGATGACGAGGATCCTGAATGAAAAACCTCCACCAGGAAATCTAAAACAGAATGTACAGGAGCAGTAAAGGGATCAATATTCCTGGAATTTGCCCAAATAGAAAAACGTCGCCACTTGCTAGCATAAACAGTCCTAGTGGACGACTTTAAGGAAGACCATCGGAAGCCTGGCTAGGGAAGGAAGTGGAGCAACCAAGCAGTGAGGTTGAGAGAATGAATGGCCCGGTGCTGCTGACCCGACTGGTGGATCAAGAGATCCGGAACTGGGTCCAGATGCCAGGGCTGCACCAGAAGGTGACGATGCAGAGACGGAAACCAAATTTGTCGAGGCCAATAAGGGGCAATGAGAATCAACTTGGCTCTCAAAACGGTGGCTTTCTGAATGACTTGTGGAATCAAGGGAAAAGGAGGAAAAGCGTACAGAAGTCCCCGGGGCCAATCCTGGGTTAGAGAGTCTCTCAGGGGTTGGCCTGGAAGGGGAAAGAGGGTGAAATAATTGGGGCACTTGTTGTTTTGAGGAGTAGCAAAAAGATCGCAACAAGGAGTGCCCCACTGCAGAAAAATCTGATCCACTACAGATTGATTGAGAGACCACTCGTGAGGCATCAGAATGGATCTGCTCAGCCTGTCCGCCAAGAGGTTGGACCTGCCGGGGATGTGCGTTGCTATCAGAAACCGATGAGAGGAGATTGCCCATTGCCAAAGTCTGAGAGCTTCTCGACACAACGGATAGGACCTGGTCCCGCCCTGCTTGTTGATGTACCAGACCACGGACATGTTGTCCGTTTGTACTGCAATAGTCCCGTGGGAAGAAAGTCGTTGAGGGCCTGCAACGTTAAAAGCACCGCTCTCATCTCCAGGACATTTATGTGCAGATGGTATTCTATGGGTTGCCACGTCCGTGGACCATCCTGCCCTGATAATGCCCCCACCCGATCAGAGAGGCATCCGTAGTGACTGTGGCAACTGGAGGAGGAAACAAAGGGTCGGCCCTGATGAAGAAGAGGGGAAGATATCCACCAATTCAGATGAGTTCTGCACGACTGTGTGACTAAGATTTCGTGCCTCATCGGGAGACTGTGGTACGACCACTGCGTGAATAGCATCCACTGCAGAAGATGCATGTGGAAGCGAGCCAGTGGTAGTAGAACAATGGCCGCAGCCATAAGACCTAGAACCTTCAGTATAAATCTGGCTTTGACCTTGTTGCTCTGCAATAAAATCCGAACGAATTTTTGGATGTCCAGAATTCTTTGATCTGTTAGTCTGGCTAACATTTTGATAGTGTTTAATTCTGCACCTATAAAGGTGATAGATTGGCAAGGCAGCAGAGAAGATTTTTCGAAATTTACTGAAATTCCCAAACTCCTGCAAAGCTGTAGAGTGTAGTCTCTGGTCTGAAGAAGCTGACACCTGGTGGTGGCGGAGAGGAGCCAGTCGTCCAAATAAGGAAACACCTGGAATCCTTGACGTCTCAGATGAGCTGTGACCACTGCCATGCATTTGGTAAACACTCTGGGGGCTGAAGTGAGGCCAAAGGGCAGGGCTCTGAATTGGTAATGACTGGTCCCTAGCCGAAAGCGGAGAAACCTTCTGGAGCGCCTGTGAATATTTATGTGATAGTACGTCCTGAAGGTCTATAGAGCACATCCAGTTGTCCTTGCCCAGAAAGGGCAGAATGGACTGAAGCGTGACCATCCGAATCTTGCCTTCTTGACAAATCTGTTTAGACTGCTCAGGTCTAATATTGGTCTCAATCTCCCGTCCTTTTGGGGACCAAAAGAATCTCGAGTAGGCGCGGATCCTACCTGGTCTGCCGGCACAGTCTGGACGGCTCTTTTTCTAGGAGCTTTGAAACCTCCTGTTCTGCCAAATCCCTTTGACCGGGTGAGATGTCTGGAAGGGATTGTTGAGGTACTGGATACCTTTGAAGGGGATTTTGTAACCCTCGGATATGACTGTCTGTACCCACATCTCTTGTGATAGGGATTGCCAGGCTACTGGGTACAGCGAAATCCTTCCCCCGACTGCCTCCAAGGGTGGACAGTCGGGCAACACCTCAGGGATGCTGAAAGGGCTTCTCAGGAAGAGACTCCCTGTTGCCCTGGTTCTGTGGACCCCCTGCCTCTAGGGCGTCTATTGTTGTTACCCCTCTGCCTCTGGGGTAAACTGACCACGTGTGTCCGGTGTAGCTCCTTGGGCTTTGCGGAACCACAACTTCCCCCCCTTCTGACCCTTGGGATATGGTCTAGAAGGAGTGGAAAAATGGACTCAACGGCAGAAAGAGTTTTACCGTCCTGCTCACACCTGGTCAAGGTATCCTTCACCTGAGGTCCGAACAAAGCCGAACCATCAAAGGGGGTATTAGTGAAGGACGCCTTAAAGGGGTCCGCAAAATTACAAAGCCGCATCCAGGCTTGGCGTCTAAGAGCAACTCCTGTGCCTGCGGCCCTGCTCGCTCCATCGGCCGCATAGGATATGAGCCGCATGGAGGAGTTGGATAGGGAATTCAGGATTGCTAGCTGTGAGGCAATCTTTTCTTGAGCCCCAGCAGCAGAAGGATCCTGGACCACTTCACCCAGTTCCTTGAGAATATCTCTTTGAAGCCTGGTGAAGTGACAAAGGTAGTTCAGCGAACGCATAGCAAAGGTCGCTGAAGAAAACATCTGCTTTCCATACCTGTCCATGGTCCTAGAATCCTTGTTAGGAGGATGGACAGGTACTGAAGAATCTGCAAGTTCCTTCTTAGTGGCCGCCACCACCATAGCATCCACAGAGACGCCTTGGAAAGAAACTGTTTGTCCGTAGGGGCCGTGATAAATTTGGATGGTCTCCTGGGGACAGGTTCCACAGAATCTGGAGCGCCCACGCCTTCGAGCCACTACCTGCATAAGTGGGTCGAAGGCGGAGACACCCAGGAGGTGGAGGGTCGGGATCCAAAGCCTCCAGGTATACCGACTCATCCTCGGAGGGATCAATGGATGGCCAATTCCCCTCTGTTTGAGGAGCTCAAGGATGTCTGAAAAGGAGACATCCTCAGAGGGGATCGGGGAACCCTCCGACTCATCTAAGTCGGTATCCGATGTAGTAGACTCGGGAGTCTGTGTGTTTCCTCTTACACGTCCTCTTCCGAGGGGTTCACCTGCTGGATCAGGAGAAACTTAGGAAGAGGAGGAAATTCCCAATGGGGAAACCTGGGGCGATGGATCCCTGGGCCTGAGAGCAAGAGGCTGTCAAGAGGCGTCTACAGGCACTGAAGAGGGAGGAGCTAGAGGGATGGACCGTTGACCTGGCTCAGAGGCCAGGACACTCCTCATCACCTCAAAGGCTCCCTCCCGGGAGGCCGGAATATCCCGATCCGAGGATACAGGAATTCCCGGCTCCACTGAGAGGGAAGGCTCGAGGCCAATGTCGGTGCCGAGCTTACCAAAGCGAAGCCCGAGAGGGAGAGCGGGGTCGGACAAGGGTCCGATGCCACTAGCCCCCTCGGAGCCGACAAGGGAAACCCGACGACCGGATCCCTCCAAGGAAAGGCCTCAAGGAGGAAATCGGAGCAGAGGACGACGGAGCCGAAGGATGTATCGGCTCCGGCGCCGAAACAGTCGCTGTCCCGAGAAGCTCCTGCTCCGAACTCTGGTGTGGAGTCGGAGGAGGAAGTTCAAGGGGTGAGACAATAGCCGAAGTCTGTTGAGACGGGCTATGGAGCATCTGGGCCAGTGCCTGCGACTTCAACAGCCTGCTTACCTAAGTCGTGGTCAGACAGCCTGGAAGATCTCGAAGATCGGCTCAAATGGCTCCCCTCCGACAAAAGAGGAGACCCCAGAGCCGAGTGGATACTCTGCAACGAAGGGGACCGAGATCTCTTTCGGGACGAAGTCATCGGAGCCGAAGTCCCCTGAATTCCAGATGGAGCCGAAGGTTTCTCGGCTCCGATGCTGGATAAGGTGTCGGCTCCAGCCGGAGCCGACAAGGCCACAGTAGACCGGGTGTCGGAACCAGTCGGTGCCGAACCCACTACTTTTGGAGCAGATAGATCGGTTCCAGCCGGAGCCGATCTCGGCTCCGATGGAGCCGGAGCCACCGGAGGAGGCTTGGATACTGAAGCCTGAGCCTTCGGTGGCTTAGAAGGTTTCCCAGACCCTGTTTTAGAGGGAGAACCTTCTGGCTTAAGTAAGCCACGGAGGATTAGCTTATTCCTCTGTTCCTGCAGGACTCTCTGGCTAAAAGAGTGACACAAAGCACAGGAGTCCTGCAGGTGCAAAGGCCCCAGGCAGTAAACACAAGAAGTGTGACCATCTGTCAGAGACATTTTCTGACAGCACGAGTCACACTTCTTGAAGCCTGAGACCTTGCCTTCCTTTGACATAATCCTAGGAGGAAGTCACACACAAAACCCCAACAAACACACACAATTAATCCCCTAACACACAACACACAGGTAGGGATTAACCAATGGGGTTTAGGCCTAACTAAACTTTTATACTAAAGGAAATAAAAAGTTTTGAATTATAAGGGAATAGGGTGGGCTGTAACACACTACAGACTATAAAAATGGAAACAAGGGGGAAATAAAACCCTAACTAAGCTTTTCTCTTTTGACAAGAAAATTACTTACCTCAGCTGGCAAAGGAGACCTCTTTCGCTAAGCGGCAAACGAGATCTGAGGTAGTTCCGCCTTGCATCATGGGATATAGGGTTGCCTCGAGCTGGTAAAAGGAGTTCTCAAGCTAAAGCAAGTGCCGAGTCGGAGCCGAGGATCGGCTCCGAACCCATCCAGCAAGAATGAAGGCGAGATTGACAACTTAACATTCAAGTATGGTGGTTTTATAGAAAGAGCTTGAATCTCTGAAACGCGTCTGGCTGATGTAATGGCTACTAAAAAGACAGTCTTCCAGGTCAAGAATTTTAAATCACAAATAGCTGCAGGTTCAAAGGGTGGTGAAGTAAGAGCTGGTAGAACAAAGTTTAAATCCCAAGGCATGACAGGGTCCGAAACAGGAGGAAGGAGTAACAGAGTGCCCTTCAGGAAAGCCTTACAGAGTCTGTGAGCCATCAGACTAGGCTCATTAGCAACATGAAAGTTAGAAATTGCCGCCAACTGGACTTTTATGGTGGCGGACGCTGAGCCCTGACGAAAAAGCATAGACAAGAACTCCAAAACAAAAGCAACTGGAGCTGTGTAAAGGTCAATCTCTTGGACATGAGCCCAGATTGAAAATCTCTTCCATTTGCTGGAATAAATCTTCCTAGTAGAGGGCTTATGAGAGGAAGATAAAATATGAACTACTTCGGGTTAAAAATGATGAAGCCTAACTAATGACAGAAGTGGAGTAGCCAGGCTGTCAACTGGAGGGTCTGCAGAGAGGGGTGGAGCTGCCCTGACATGTGTGTCAGTAAATCTGGTTGTGGGTCCAGAATCCAAGGCGCATCCACGATGTAGGGATGGAGAAAGGGGAAACAAACCTGATGAGGCCAGTGTCGGGCAATCAGAATCATTCTGCTTCCCAAGGATTGCGCTTTCTGAATCACTTTTAACAGCAAGGGAACCGGAGGAAAAGCATATAGCAGACCGAAGGGCCAATCGTGGACTACAGCGTCACTGGGTGATTCCCCCTGAGGGGGGATCAATGTGAAGTAGCTGCTGCATTTGGCATTGAGAGGACTGGCAAAAAGGTCGCAGCAAGGCTGACCCCATCTGCGGAAGATCCGTTCCACAACTAGACGGTTCAGGGACCACTCGTAAGGCATCAGAATAGCTCTGCTTAGCCTGTCTGTGATCACGTTGGACTTCTCCGGAATGTGCGTTGCCACCAGAAAACGTTGGAAAGACACTGCCCACTGCCACACTCGCATGGCCTCTCTGCACAGGGGATATGACTTGGTTCCTCCCTGCTTGTTCAGATACCACACCACTGACATATTGTCCGAGTGGATTGCAATAGTCCCGAGAGGGAGAAAGCTCTTAAGTGCCTGCAACGCAAGTAGCACAGCTCTCATCTCCAGGACATTGATATGCAAATGTATCTCGTGCTCTTGCCACGTGCCTTGAACTGTCCTGCCTAGATAATGCCGCCCCACCCCATCTAGGAGGCATCCGTGGTCACCGTGGCAATCGGGGCGGCAGAGCGAAGGGTTTCCCCATGTCCACATTGTTGGTGCAAAGCCACCAACTGAGCTCCTGTTTGCACCTGTCTGTGAGTAGAATAGGGTGAGAAAGTGGAAGTCTTTGGAGAGACCACTGAGCAAAGAGGAGCCATTGAAGGAGCCTCATGTGTAATCTTGCTAGAGGGACTAACATAATTGTCGCAGCCATGGTCCCCAGGAGTTGGAGAACCCATCCTGCCATCGCTCTTCTCAGAGGGAGCAGGGTGTGAACTTGTTGCTGTAAGGCTCTGATTCTTTTCATGTGGTAGAAACCCCCGCATTTGAACGGTGTCTAGTTCTGCACCTATAAAAGTGACACGCTGTGAGGGCAACAAGGCAAATTTTTCCCAGTTCAATGTTATGCCCAACTGTTGACAGAGAGTGATAGTGGCGACCCTGGTCTGAATTTGTAGATGCCTGGTGGTGGCAGTAAGGAGCCAGTCGACCAGATAAGGAAACACTTGGAATCCTTGATGTCTCACGTGAGCCGTCACCACCGCCATACATTTGGTGAACACCTTGGGGGCTATGGTGAGACCAAAGGGCAGGGCTCGAAACTGAAAATGACTGGCTCCCAGCCGGAAGTGTAGGCGACTCCTGGATGCCCTGTCCATTTTGATATGGTAGTAAGCATCCTTGAGGTCAATGGAGCACATCCATACTTCTTTTCCAAACAATGGGAGAATTGACTGCAATGTGACCATACGGACCTTGGACTTTTGTACATGGTTATTCAATCGGCTGAGATCCAATATGGGTCTCAGGTCCCCTGTTCTTTTCGGCACCAAAAAGAAACTTGAGTAAGTCCCTAATCCGATCTGGTCTGAGGGGACATGCTGGATGGCTCCTTTTTCTAGCAGCTTTGAAACCACTGAAGCCGGGTAATCCCTTTGACTGGGTGGAACGTTCGGGATTTTCCTGACTGGAGGGGGATCTGACAAAAAGGGGATGACATAACCTCCGGAAATTATTCATAAAACCCATTGGTCCTGGGTGATGTTTTGCCAGGCCACCGGGTATAATGATATTCGACCCCCGACTGGCTCCGGAAACTCACAGTCGGGCCTCTCATCAGGACCGACGGTAGGGAGAACCACCAAAGGAATCACAGTCTCCCGAGTTGCGGGGCCCTCCTCTGCCTCTAGGGTGGCGTCTTCCTGAATAACCTCCCGCTCCTCTGCCTCTGAGGGGGGCTCACCTTGTGCACTGGGAAAAACCTCTGTAATTTTTTGAACCACATTTTTCCACCCCTCTGGGCCTTGGGATAAGGCCTAGAGGGAAGGGAAAAATGGACCCCTACAGCAGAGAGTTTTTCCCTCCTGCTCGCACCTGGTGAGGGTGTCTTTCACCTTGGTTTCAAACAAAAAGGAACCATCAAAGGAGGCGTCAGTGAATGAAGACTTGAAGGCTTCTGCAAAATGACAAAGGCGCATCCAGGCCTGCCTCCTAAGGGCGACTACTGAGCTTGCTGCCCTACTCGCTCCCTCGGCTGCATATGAAATCAGCCTCATGGAGGAGTTAACGATGGAATTGAGGGTAGACATCTGGGCATTAACCGTCTGGGCCACCGCCTCAGAAACGTTACCCGTGAGAGTATCTCCAAGCTCCTTGAGGAGATCTCTCTGGAGCCGTGTAAAGTGAGATAAGTAGTTCAGCAACCGTAAGGTAAAGGTCGCTGAAGAGAGGGTACGCTTCCCGTACCGGTCCATGGTCCTAGACTCCTTGTTAGGAGGATGGACGGAGGAAGAAGTCTCGGCTAATTCCTTCTGGGTGGCCTCTGCCACCACCACGGCATCCACAGGGACTCCCTTGGGCAAAGATTCCTTACCTGGGGGAGCAGACAGAAATTTATTGGGTCTCCTGGGGACAGGTTCCACAGAATCAGGGTTCTCCCACACCCTCCGACAAATCAAATCCAGGAGCTCGTTGAAGGGTGGGGACACTCAGGAGGCGGAGGGCTGAGCACCGAAGGCTTTCAGGAAGACTGACTCCTCCTCGGAGGGGGCTCTGGATGGCCAGTCACCTCTTTGTTTCAATATCTCTAGGATGTCAAAGAAAGAAACATCCTCAGAGGATGACTTGGGGGACCCCTCCGATTCCTTGAGGTCAGTATCTGAGGTGAGAGACTCATCCTGGGAGTCTATGTGCTTCCTCTTGCATGTTTTCTTTCTAGGGGGCTCCTCAGGCAAACACTCTGAGGGGGCCCTCAGAAATTTGGGGACCACTCGTGGGGGTACCCTGAGGCCTTGAGGCTCCACTGCCTAAAGATAGGTGGTGATCAGAGACCAGTACCGGAGAGGTAAGGGACAGAATGACTGACCTGCATGATATCGCTGACGATCTGGCCAGCGCACTCCACATGACCTCAAAGGCTGGCCCCCCTGAATCCGAAGAGCGACCAGCCTCCGAGGCCACAACAGGAGTCTGGGTTCCCAGAGCCAAAGCACCGAGAGGGAGACTAGGAACCGAGAGATGTCCCCAGGCCTCTCCCTCGGGCCCGACTGAAAAATCCTGAGTCCTGAATCCCGTGGACGGCACTGACGGGGTCGGAGCCGACGGCAGCGATAAGCCAGGAGGGGCCATCAGAACCGACCTGGAAACATCACATGGAGCCAAGCACTCCAGCTTCGAAGGCTGGGATGCACTCAGAGGAGGAAGAATCGAAGTAGGTTGCAGGATGGTCTCTGGAGCCGACTGGGATGGAGCAGAGAACAATTTAGCCAAAACCGGTGACTGAAGGAGTCTCTGCACCACCCTATCGACATCCACATCCGATAGTGTCCTGGAGGATTTGGAGGACAGAGAGGGAGATTGAGATCTCCTCTCAGATGATACTTGCCTAATACTAGGCGATCGTCTCCGAATAGGTTCCAATATAACTGGAGCCGACGCCGGTTCCATCATCACCGACACTTCCTGTGGCCCGAAGGACAGTGGAGCCGAGGATGTTGAAGTTAATTTAATTACTTTCACTGCTGGCTCCGAGGAGACTGAAGGAGCTGGAGACCTCTTTTTCGATTTAGTGGATCTAGGTTTAGAGCTGGAAGCAGATTCCACGAGGGTTTCAAAAGTCCCTTCAGAATTAACTTATTCTTTCTTTCCTGAAGTACCCTAGGATTAAATGCATGGACTGCAGATGAATTGCTCCCAGACAATAAACACATACCGAATGTCCATCGGTAATGGACATTTTATAGCCACACTTTGAGCATTTCTTAAAGCCCGAGGGCTTGTCCTCCTTAGAATCTTTAGACATCTTAAGAAAATACCAACAATCACCAAGACAAAGGGTCACAGGTACTGAACCGACTGGAGAAAAACATTCACAAACTATACCACACTGAGCGCGGGGGAAAAAAAAAAAAAACTACCACTAACCAACTTTAACAAAACAATCCTCTGATACACACACACACACACACACACACACACACACACACACACACACACACACACACACACACACACACACAAAGGGGACTAAGACTAAAACCTCTAATTTAAATGGTTTTAGACCAGAAGTTAGAAAACAGGGAAGCAAGGGGACAGACTAGGTCCTCTAACTGAAATGGGCCTAGCCCGTTGGAACAGCTAGTGGGATAACACAGAAACAATCACACACACCGAAAAATTTTCACAAATAACACCAAACTAGGAATAGCTATTAAAATAGCTTTTGTTTGTAATAAATTCTCCCGAGAAGAAAGAAAAAAGGTACTTAGCCACAGCCAAGAGCGAGACCATGTCCGAGCTATGTGAGCTGCAAACGAGATCTGGGGCTATAGAGCAATTTAGCATGGGATACCATCTTAGCCTAGCCAACAGAAAGACTTCGAGCTAGAAAAGTTTGGCCGTGTCGGAGCCGATATTCGGCTCCAAACCCACAGGTAAGAATGTAGGCGAGATTGGACTACATAACATCAACTGATTCTGATATACCAGTTTGTCTTATGGGTAATATACCGGTGCGTCTTATGGGCAATGCTGTTTAACATTCACATGGTCTTTGGCAGAGGGATACAGATCAGCTCCCACTTAACTATACGGCAGATGACAGCCTTGACCTTCACTGACAGAACAGTGCTCCAAACTTGAAGGGCCTTGCTGTCATCTCAAAGTTTGTTTCCCTCTCAGCATATCTATGTCTAAAATGTGCTGTGGTATGGGGGCTATTACAGCTGTGATCCACACAAGGAATGCATCTCCAAAGGCTATTTAACCCTTCTTTTTGTCATAGCAGTTTTTGCACCGCTATGCTCAGCAAACTTGAGAGTCTGCTCTCAAACTCTTCAGGGATCTCCTGCGACTCTAGTATCATCTAAAGGCATGATATGCTGTATCCCACTATGCCATCAAAGAGTAAGGGTTCTAGTTTCCAAGTATAACTGTTTTCACTGTACCTCTAGCAGCTGAGGAACCTGCCTTCATCTCATAAATCCTTTTCTTTCAGGGTATTCCACTCATGACTTCCTTTCCCACCTAACACTCTTCTCTACCACCTAAATTTAATTGCTGCCATTTCCTCCATTCTTTTTCAGATGGGAAATCAGGATATAATGGATACCAGCCTGGACTCTGCGTAAGAGATGTCTGTTTTTCTGAACTTGCTTTCTCTTCTCCCCCCACACCCCTTTTGTGTCTTTTTTTTTTCCATTTGCAAACATTTTTGCTGCGTTATTCCCCATTTTAAAAAATTTAGTAATATTTTTCTGGTTAGTTTTCATGTAATTGTCTGTTTCTATTTGTTCTTCATGCCTTTTCTTTGCTTCCTTTCTCCTACTAATTATTTCATGTCATTAAATATTTGAACCACATCCTAAACTTGCTGCCCAATACTACCTCCTACAACTAACATTAACTCGCTCTTCCAAGATATAGGTAGATTTTAATCCATTTCTCATGGCATCGGTCATTACCTTCTATTTTCACAGTATCATCCTGATCAATATCTAGTGGACAGACTGTTAATTATTGAATTGTTGTCCTACACTGGTTTAAGACATTAAGACTTTGCTATAAATATGGATGATATATTAAACAAGGGCATCTGTGCATCTCCTCCTTATTTAACTGGATGTTCTTCTTTTCCTCAAACTTGAAGGAAACAGGTTAACAACATCTTGTGCATTTTGTTTATATGTCTGAATTATGTTCAGCAACTGTTTGAGTATATAGTCTCATTTCTGTCAACTTTTGTGACAGACTCCTCATCTTCAGTACTAATACCTTTTTCCACTATCACAGGATGTGCTTCGGCTTGTGACGCCCCTAACCAATCATACTTTTCAGATTTGCCATCATCTGGAGATGGACAGACACCATCCCAGATGGCTAGACTGAACTCTAGTTATACAAAAGTACTTGTACCCTAGCTCTGGAAAGGGGGTTTCTTTGTCCCCTTCCAAGCTGCTGTCTGCGCTGTTGTGTCATTCTTGCTTGTAGAGATTATTATCCATGTTTTTCTGCAATTTGTTAGCTTTTTCTAAAGCATCTACAAACTGTGTTTTATGGTCATGTTCCTTACACTGTTACTCTAATTCAGAAACTTTGTTAGCTCTTACTTTATGATCTGGTCACCTCAATAATGTTAAAAATAGCCAAGTGGCTGCCCTAGTCCCTTGTGTACTCTTTCTATGTTGAGCTAGCTTTGCTTCTTCATATAGACTTGCATCTTTACCAAAGCACGGCTACCCGAAAAGCCTTTACTACTGATGTCTGTGAACTAGTGTTAAACCCTTCATGGAACTTACATGCAAATAGTTTGTCTTTGCCCCTCTTGTTTCTTATCTGCCTCTTTCTTCCTCTCAAATCTGA
This sequence comes from Protopterus annectens, assembly GCF_019279795.1. Taxonomy (NCBI): domain Eukaryota; kingdom Metazoa; phylum Chordata; order Ceratodontiformes; family Protopteridae; genus Protopterus; species Protopterus annectens. The sequence continues at coordinate 1,344,189,027 of NC_056731.1, forward strand.
GCAATGCTGATTGTTTCAGCCCCTCAGTTCTTCACTCTGCTCTACAGAATCCTGCCGACTAAGCCATAAGACCCAGGCTCAACACTAGTGTCTGCAGGCAAAGTAATTACCAGAATGACTGATGCTGACATGGATCCCAAAACTTGGAGGATGAGTCAAGCTGAAATAGAAGTCCTCTGAATGATCTTTCTGATTTGGAACTGAATAGTTTGAACTCTGGACAGAGGGGGAGAAGCCGTTTGAGTGACTGCATTGAGCAAGGCATCCAAGAATTCCAATATCTGTGTTGGGTCAAGATGAGATTTGTTGTAATTGACAGAAATTCCCAAATGAGACCATAACTGGAGTATGTAGTCTCAAGAATGAATCAGATGATGCCTAGTCGGTGTGGTTATAAGCCAGTCATCCAAATATGGAAACACCGGAATCCCTGCGGTCTCAAATGAACTGCTACTACTGCCACACACACTTGGTAAACACCATGGAAGCTGTGGTGAGACCAAAGGGCAGAGCTCTGAATTGGTAATGACTAGCTGCCAGATGGAAGCATTGATATCTCCTAGACTGTGTTCATTTTTATGTGACAGTATGCATCCTGAAGGTCTACTGTGCACATTCAGTCGTCCTTGTGCAGAAATGGACTGAACTGTGACCATCCAGAACTTTGTGTATTGGACTGATTGATTTAGATTGCTAAGATCCAAAATCGGTCCTTGTCCCCTGTTTTCTTTAGCACTAGAAAAGAATCTTGAATAAGGTCCAGACCCTTTCTGGTCCGTGGGGACTTCCTGGATGACTTTTTTTTTCTAGGAGCTTGTTTATTTCTACTGCTGCTGACTGGGTGGAATATCTGGGACGTTATTTACTACTAGCAGGGGTGGATGGGAAAATTGCATTATATAACCTTTGGATATTATCCTCCACACCTATGAATCTTTTGTAATTTCTAGCTAGGCTCTCTGGTGTAGGGATAAATAACTCCTGACTGCCTCCAGCAATGGACAATCAGGCCTTTGTTCAAGAGTGCTGACATGATCTGTCAGAGAATGTATCCCTAGATCCCTGGTTATGTGGACCACCTCTGCCACGGGGATGGCATCTTCCACTAGAGTTCCCACCTTTGCCCCTGGGGGAACTGTCTCCACATGGGTCTTGGAAGGATCCTGGGATTTTTTGAACCGTATTTTCCATTGGCCTTGTTGGTTCATAGAAAAGCTCCATTGAAGGGTTGAAAAACGTACACCCACAGCAGACTGGATTTTTCCTTCTTGCTCACACCTACAGAGAGAGTGTGTCTTACTTTGGGGCAAATAAAGAACTTTTGTCAAAAGGAGCACTGACGAAGGAAGATTTGCAGGATTCTACAAAGTCACACAAGTGCATCCAGGCATGTCTTATGACAGAAATGCCTGAACCTGCCACCCATGAGGTACCTTCAGCTGCTTGGGAGATAAGCCGCATGGATGAGTTTGAAATGGACTGAATGGTAGCTAACTGTGAGGAAACAGTGCTCTCTACCTCAGAGGATATGGTCCCAGAGAGGGATTTGGAAAGTTCCTTAATCAAATCCATTTGAAGTCTTGTAAAATGTGCCAAGTAGTTCAACGAACCTATGAGCAAAATTCGCTGAAGCATAGACATGCTTCCCAAATCTGTCCAGCACCCTTAACTCCCTATTAGGAGGAGGACAGAGGAACTTTGGTTCACTAGTTCCTTCTTAGTGGCCACCGCTATGACCAATGGCATCAACTGGTACTCCCCTGCTTCAGTAAGTTCTATCCTTTGGTGGTGTCAGGATCCTATCTGGTCTTTTAGGGATAGGCTCAATGGTAACAGGCTCCCTCCACGCCTGTCAAGAGAGCATAAAAATGAGCTCATCAACAGGTGGATTCATCCAGGAGGTAGACAGGTCAGTGCCAAATGCCTCCAGAAATAGACTCTTCTTGGGAAGGGTTGTTGGGGGACCAATCACCCCTTTGTTTTAGGAGTTCTAAGATGTCTCCAAATGAGACGTTGTCGGGTGGTGATGTGGGAGACCCTTCCTCTTCATCAAAGTCAGTATCTTCTGTGACAGACTTTTGCTCAAAGTCTAAGTTCCTCCTTTTACACTTCCTCTTCTGGGAACTTCTTTGGTGGGATGCCCCAGAGAAGTGTCAGAAGAGATTAATATACCCTACTGGGTAGTCTGAAGACTGGTTTGGGCTGGCTGTCCCATTGACACAGCTGACTGAGGCTCTGGACACAGAGTTGAATGGAACTGGGCAGTTGGAATCGAAGAGGGAAGAAAGTTCTCTCTACTACTTCAAATGCAGAATGCCCCAGAGAAAAAGAAACAGAAGGATCCGATAAGGTATGCTTATGGAACATCTGTACCCTCCACCTCAAAGGCAAACTACTCGAGGAAGAAATCAGAGCTGAACTGTCTAGCACCAAAGCTCTGAAGGGCAGAGATGGCTCCAACAGTTCCAGAGTTGACTCCAAAACTATGGCTCCGAGAGTTGTGTGGCTTTGATGTGCTTGGCGTCGTACCACTCAGAAATGCCACCAGAGTTGAAGATAACAGCATCTTCATATCAGAGGGGGATGAACCTAGTAGCCTCGACTCTAAGGCTCTAAAACCAAATTTCGGATTGGAGAAGGAGCCAATATCAGAGGAGTAGCACTGACAAGGGTCTCCAAACCCGATGTGGTGGGAGATGAAAATACCCATTTGAATTTGAATCTTGAAGAATTTCTCATTATCCTGTACACATCGACTTCTGTCAGACTCTCGAATGATTGAACAGATGAGGCTGTTTAAGATGGTCTAGAATGTCATCTCAGTGAATGTTCCAAAAAAGTGGTGGGGAGCCAAGAAGAGATTTTCAGTTGCAGTTGACGTGATTGGATCCGAGAAGATTTCTACGAACTAGGTCTTGGATTCGATACTTTAGCAACTTTAATGGAAGGTTCACATATTGGAGCCAAAGAGCTAGACAGATCCAGAGATCTTTTTCTAGTCTCTTTAGAGAGAGAATCTCCCTTCTTATCAACTTTTTGGGGGTATGAACCCCAGAGGTTGCCGAAGTGGGTTTACAGAGTAGCAAACCTCTTACAATTAACTTGTTTTTTCTATTTAGGCCCACGAATTGATTGCCTTGCATACCACACAATCAGAATCCAGGTGAGATAGGCCTAAGCAGCAATAGGTGCACTTGTGTGTCCAAACAGATGCAGTTTTTTGAAACTTGAAGGCTTCTTGGACATAATTAGCATTAAAAAGAGAAAGGGCTAAGAAGTGAAAAGCCTTTTTTATTTTTGTAAAAAAAAAAAAAAAAATACCAACAATGGTTAAAAAAAAGGAGTACTAAAAATTACAAAAGAAGTACCAACAATGGTATTAAAAGGAGAGTAAAAAGATTTTTTGTACAGATATAAGGGTTATAAAAACGGAGGAAGAGCAAAACAAAAAAAAATTATAACATATATAGAATAACTCACTGAAATAGAATACACTTGCTCAAGAGTAAACGGCAACCACGTCCTAACGCTAAGGTGTTAAACGAGATCTGAGGTACACTATGTGACTAGGGCATTATGGGTAAAGGGAGGAGCTCAAGAGTTTCAGTGTTCCACAAGCTGGAAAAAGCAGCCGAGCCAGATGTGAGGATAGGATCCAAACTCAACAGTTGAGGAATGAATGAAAATGACAACATCAGATAGAAACTTAAGGCAGGCACATCTTAATATTATACTGCTGTTATACAATTACATTTTTACAGTTGTATTATTAAAACTAAATTTCTGCAGCAGAACACCATAACAATTTACTGAAAATACTTAAGATTTATTCTTGTAAGACTGCATGTCTGCCCTGCTAGTTTTAACTATAACAAAAAATTATACACATCAGTACTGCAGAATCACACACATTCATACTCTGGTTATGAAGGGCTTAAACAACATACACAAAAAGAGCATCTCCCCAGACTTTTTTACATGGATATAAATTCAGTGAACGGTTAGGAACATTTCACACAGAATCAAAGAAAATACAAGGCAAATGGACCCTGTGGCTACTGATGCCTTGCCAGTATGCCCCACCTCCCTTTTAGACCTCATCTCCTTTTTAATGGCGCAACTAGGCCAGTCATACCAAGTGTGAATTTGTGGATACTCATCCAGTTGTCTAACTCCTTTCTGAAGGATAAACATGTATTCCATTGTTTAATTTGGAATGAAACTTTGTTCCAGAGAATGGGTAATCAATGCATGACAAATCTGCATCTCCACTGTGTTTTGTTTATCTGCTGATTCAGGTTTAATCCCTGGTTCTAGTGTTAGTGGGATTGCATGATTTGTGGTGATAGAAGGGGGTCTTAGACTTCTGGATCCCTAATGGCCCAAAAGGTAAGGCATAGATGTCCTTAAGGAACAGGGATAGTTCTGGTCTTTTAAGTCTGTGATCTTTTTAGTTAGGGCCATCTAGAGTCTTTAAATTTGCTTGATAGACCTAGTAAGATATATCCCAAAAGTGGCAGTGTATTTGATAATAGGTCCAATCAATGAAGAACACACAGGGGTAAGGACTTCCTTGGATCTAGATGAAATCACAATCAGTTGCCTCAAGTAAAAGGATTTCCTACCACTACTGCAACATGATGATCAAAGGCAATGGAATTACCTAGTCACATTCCAAGGTCTCTCACCACACTTTCACTTTGAAGTGGGGTGATGTCTATACTATAAAGATGGATGAAGAGTTGGTTTTACTAAATATGACTACATTGCACTTTTCAGCATTTAGTTTTAATCTGTTTTTTTTTGGAGCATCAGTTGATGACGTGTGAGTTTCAGCTGGATCTTCTATGCATCAGAGTGGACTTGATGATAACACCAAGTCTGTACTCATTAACAAACTTAGTTAGGCATCGATTTAGAGATCTGTGAAGTAGATGCCCTGAGGAGCACCACTGGTCACCATCATACTTACTGAGGACACTCAAGCCACCCTCGTTATATGGGTTCTTAACCCTAAAACAATTTGCTACCCATCTAACTACATATCGAATGACATGGAGCTCATTCAGCTTGTTTATTATGTTGGTTTGTGGTATAATGTCAAGATCCCTAGCCAGGTTAAGGCACTGTATGGATACAGCACAGCCACTTGTCCATGGCTTATACACCCTCCCAAAGAAGTTGATCAGATTCATTAGACAGGATGTATCCTTAAAGCCGAATTACTGGGGGTCAAACACTATACGATTTTTTGGAGATCATAGTTAAACAGATCAGTTAATGATACATTCCATGGCTTTGCATACAAGATTAGTCAGGCTAATGGGTATGCAGTTTCTAGGGTCAGTGATGGGTCCACTTTTTTAAAGCAGCATCCCAACTATGCACCACACTTCAGAGGCAAAATCAGTGGCTAAACTCAGGATGAACAGCTATAGCAGAGAGTAGACTAGGGTATGTTTTGTATAGTTTATCAGCAAGCATGTATATTATTAGGACCCATGGATGATGTATTTTTTGTTTTGCAGTCTACCTTTATCAAGTGTTCTTTTGTTAATGATATGTGTTTTGAGATTCTGTGGGATATGGGGGCTTTGAATAGTTGTTTCAGAATAGTTGTTTCAGGAGTGAACTCTGCACTGAATTTCCTTGCTAGTAAATCAGCGATCCCCAGCTGAACAAAGTAGGTAGTGCCATTTGAATGAACTTTGAACAATGCTGGATGCTACTACTTAGATTTCCAACATAATTAAATAAGATTTTTGTAATTGCCTTTAGCTTCTGGTATCAGTCTTCTAAGTTCATCGGTTAAATTTGCATTCCTGATGGTGTTTTTTTTTTAGTTCTTTCAATAGCTTTTTAATATTAACCTTGATTTAAGGTTTTTTTATTTTGTTATGCAGTTTAAGAAGCTTTTATTGTATGTTTATTTATATATGTGGACCACCAGGCTGGTTTACTTTTAAACTTCTCATTTTGTTTGGCTCCGATAGTGACTGCTATGTAAGTGTATTTATCCAAATGCGCAGAGTTTGCTTGCTTAATTACTTCCTGTCATTATCTTCTGTAATGCAGTTAAAACTTGGACATTACGACTTCATTGCACGTTCCTATAACTGAATTCTCTTAAATTTTGTAATGTATTTGCAACTACCTGTTTGGATATTTTGAAAGTAAATGTTACCAGTTTGTGATTGGATTTGACTGGAAAGGGCAGAGCCAGAGGAGTACTCGACATCAATGCCATGTTGGTAATGACCAAGTCAGGAATATTTTGACCTCCAGTGGGTTTCTTGACAATTTGGTCCAGGGAGTTTTGTTTATGGACTCGAGGAATTTTTGGCTGGGACCACAGCTGAGGTATAGGTATTCTAGCTTACTGACCGTTAAATAAAGTCTCCTAGGATAATGGAATTTATGTTGATTTGTAGTTCGTTCAGTGCATTAATAACCCAGCATGGATTTTCTGGAAGCATACAGAGGGTCCTGTAACATGCTAGGATTTGACTGTTGGGCCTGTTTACTGTGATTTGGCTCTCAATCATTTTAGTTTCTGGTGATGTGGATACTCCACCACAGTTACAAGCAATCTCACAGCACTATAGCTAAACACAAAACTATAACTAAAACAGTGGTCAGCATTTCACCTGCAAGGCACATTATGCACCAAACCCAGTAAATACTCAATATATGGCTTCTTTTTTTTTAATTTCTCCAAGTCTTTTGGGTTTTAAATAGTATGATGGGCATGGACCCCATTCCTAAGTCAAAATATGATTAAAGTTCATGAAATTAGTATTGTTTCAATCTTTGATATTAGCCAGAAGTGCTCTTTGCAGCACCCACAATGTGCCCAGTAATGACAACTCCTGCAATTCATATGGAGATACACATCAGTAACATATCCAAGTATGACCATAACATTTTTTTTATAAGACCCGTTGCTCCTACTACAACTGGAATTTAGTATCTTTCTTCCGCAATGGCCTCATTTCTGCCTGCAAATTCTGGTATTTTATGACTTTTATGTCTCTCTGTACATAGGACACTGTAGTCACTGGGTGTAGCAATTTCAATGACCAATGCTACGTCTGTCTTCTTTTCATGGACTACTATATCTGGTTTTCTCACATCTGTTTTTTGAACTGTTTTTAATGGGTGATCCCCTGTGATATAAACTTCATCAATGTTAAGTTGTCAATCTCGCCTTCATTCTTGCTTGATGGGTTCGGAGCCGATCCTCGGCTCCGACTCGGCACTTGCTAAGCTAGAAAGTCACTTTTACCAGCTCGAGGCAGCCCCATATCCCATGATGCAAGGCGGTAAGTACCCAGATCTCGTTTGCCGCTTCGCTGATGAGGTCCTCCTTTTACCAGCTCCTGGTAAGTGATTGTTATATTACTACTTTTGCCCCTTTCTTCAGAAAAAACTTTAGATAATTATTTTTAATACAGTTTTAGTCCTTTTCTGACAAGATTTTCCCTGACTCCTTAAAAATTTCTAGTCAGACTTTCTCCCATCCCATCCCCCCCTTGTTAGGGTGTGTGTGTCTGTTATTGATAGTTTTATATAATTTAATTTCTTGGACTAGTGTTGTGTGTGTGTGATTCACTATGTCTAAGGAAAGGGTCTCAGGCTTTAAGAAGTGTGACTCGTGCTGTCAGAAGATGTCTCTGACAGACGGTCACACTTCTTGCCTTTACTGCCTGGGGCCTCTTCACCTGCAGGACTCCTGTGCTATTTGTCACTCTTTCAGCCAGAGAGTCCTGCAGGAAAGAAGAAATAAATTAATTTTGAGGGGCCTTCTTAAGCCGGAGGGCTCCCCGGCTAAGTCGGCTCCATCTAAGACTTCAAAGTCTTCCAAGGCCCAGGCTTCTGTGTCCAAGCCTGTGGCCTCGGCTCCGACTCTTTCAGAGTCGAGATCGGCTCCGGCTGGAGCTGACTGTGCTTTACATAAACCTTCGGCACCGATGGCTATCGGTGCCGATTCTGGTTCGACCACTTCGGTGTCGGCTCCGATCGGTTCCGACCACCATGTGGCTCAGGCATCGGTGTCGGCTCTGATCGGCTCCGACACCGTTACTTTTGTGGCTGTATCGGCTCCGGCTGGAGCCGATGCATCGAAGCTACCTGTCGGCGCCGATAAGTTGTCGGCTCCGACAGTTTCTGTGGTTTCATCGGCTCCGATGGTTCCTTCGAGGAAGAGGTCTCTAGGTCCCCTTCCTTGGAGCCGATACTTTTGGCTCCGGCTTCGCCTCTCCTCTCGGAACGGAGCCATCGGAGCCGATCTTCAAGGTCATCCAGGCTTTCTGACCATGATTTAGAGAGAGTGGTCAGTAGATTACTTAAGTCACAGGCACTGGCCCAAATGCTACATAGTCCGTCTCAGCAGATGACTATTGGTCCACACCCCATTGCAGTTCCTCCTTCGACTCTACCCCAGAGTTTGGAGTTGGAGTCTTCGGGAATGGTTACTGCTACGGCTGAGGGACAGATACCCCCTTCTGTTCCTTCAGCCTCTACTCTTATCTCCTCTTCGAGACCTTCCTTAGAGGGATTCGGTGGCCGGGATTCCCTGGTCTCCTCCAAGGGGGTGAGTGGCATCGGACCCTTGTCCGAGCTCGCTCTTCCCCTTGGAGCCTCGGCCTTGGTGAGCTCGGCTCCGACATCTGCCTCGGAGCCTTCCCTTTCGGTGGGCCCTGGAGTTCCTAGTTCTTCGGAGCGGGTTCTCTCGGACCTCCCTGGGAGTGGAGCCTTCGAGGTGATGAAGAGTGTGCTGGCCACTGGTCTCAGCCAGCAGTCTGTTCCCTTAGCTCCTCCCTCTATAGTGCCTGTTGACATCTCTGCCACTTCTCTTGCTACAGGACCCAGAGATCCTCCGCCTCAGGTTTCCCCACTGGGAATATCCCCCTCTTCCGAGGATTCTCCTGATTTGTCGGGAGATCCTCCGCGGAAGAGGACTTGTAAGAGGAAACACGTAGACTCCCCCGAGTCTATCACTTCAGATACTGACTTAGATGAGTCAGAAGGATCCCCAAGATCCCCCACTGAGGATGTCTCCTTCTCAGACATCCTAGAACTCCTTAGACAGAGGGGAAACTGGCCCACCAATAATCCCTCTGAGGATGAGTCAGTATACCTGGAGGCGTTTGGATCTCGGCCCTCCACCTCCTGGGTGTCTCCGCCTTTCGCTTATGCAGGTTATTGCCCGAAAGGCGTGGGCTGCTCCTGACTCTGTAGAGCCAGTCCCTAGGAGGCCTTCTAAATTTATTACTGCCCCGTCGGACAAGCAATTCCTCACAAAAGGTGTCCCCGCTGATGCCATGGTGGTGGTGGCTGCCACCAAGAAGGAACTTGCAGATCCTTCCGTACCTGTCCATCCTCCTAATAAGGACTCTAGGACCATGGATAGGTATGGTAAGCGGATGTTTTCCTCAGCGACCTTTGCTATCGTTAAGCTGAACTACCTATGTCACTTCACCAGACTCCAAAGGGATATCCTTAAGGAGCTAGGTGAAGTTATGCAGGATCCTACAGCTGCAGGGGCTCAGGAAAAAATTGCTTCGCAGCTAGGAACCCTTAACTCCATTGCAAACTCCTCCATGCGGCTAATATCATATGCTGCTGATGGAGCGAGTAGGGCCGCAGGTACAGGTGTGGCTCTTAGACGCCAAGCCTGGATGCGGCTATGTAATTTTGCAGATCCTTTTAAGGCGTCCTTCACAAACTCTCCCTTTGATGGGTCAGCTTTGTTTGGCCCTCAAGTGAAGGAAACATTGACCAGGTGTGAGCAGGACGGCAAAACTCTTTCTGCCGTAGGAGTCCGTTTTTCCACCCCTTCTAGACCTTACCCCAAAGGACAGAAGGGTGGCAAAATGTGGTTCCGCAAATCCCAAGGAGTCACGCCGGATTCACGTGGTCAGTTTACCCCTAGAGGCAGAGGGGATAACAACAACAGACGCCGCTCTAGAGGCAGAGGGGGTCCACAAAACCAGGGAAACAGAGAGTCTCTCTGATAAGCCCTTTCAGCATCCCTGAGATGTTGCCCGGCTGTCCCTCCTTGGAGGCAGTCGGGGGAAGACTATCGCTGTACCCAGAAGCCTGGCGTTCCCTCACTCAAGACAGATGGGTACAGTCGATCATATCAGAGGGTTACATAATTCCTTTCGAGGAAAGTCCTTTCTATCCTCAAATTCCCTTCCAGATGTACCACCGGTCTAAGGGAAATTACAGAGTTAGAAGTCTTAAAACTACTGCAAAAAAGAGCCATTCAGCCAGTTACAACAGACCATTCAGAACCCGGAATCTACTCAAGGTTCTTTTTGGTCCCCAAAAGACGGGAGACTGGAGACCAATATTGGATCTCAGCAGACTCAACAAGTCTGTGAGGAAGACAAGATTCGAATGGTCACTCTTCAGTCAATTCTGCCCTTCTTACAGAAGGACAACTGGATGTGCTCAATAGATCTTCGGGATGCGTACTATCACATAAAAATTCACAGACGCTCCAGGAGATTTCTCCGCTTCGGCTGGGGTCCAGTCATTTCCAGTTCAGAGCCCTGCCCTTTGGTCTCACTACAGCCCCAGAGTGTTCACCAAATGCATGGCAGTGGTCACGGCTCACCTGAGACGTCAAGGATTCCAGGTGTTTCTGTATCTCGACGACTGGCTCCTTTCAGCCACCACCAGGCATCAGCTTGTTCAAGCCAGGGATTACACAATAAATCTTTGTTCTCATTTGGGCATCTCGATCAACTTCGAAAAGTCATCCTTATCGCCCTGCCAGTCTATTACTTTCATAGGCGCAAACTTAAACACTGTTCGGATGTCAGCTACCCTTACAGATCAAAGAGTTTCAGACATTCAAAGTCATGTCAGGATCATTCTAGCCAACAAGAAAGTACAGGCCAGAATGGTTCTAAAGTTATTAGGCCTCATGGCTGCGGCCATTACTCTTCTTCCCCTGGCTCGCTTCTATATGCGCCTTCTTCAGTGGATGTTGTTCACTCAGTGGTCTTACCAACAACTTCCAATGCGTCACCAAATTCTGGTGACACAGATTTGCAAAAATCATCTTGCTTGGTGGATCACATCTCCCCAGATTCACCAAGGCAGACACTTTGTACCCCCATCCCCGGTAGCCACTGTCACCATGGATGCCTCCCTGATCGGGTGGGGGGGTCATTATCAGGGCAGGATGGTTCATGGGACGTGGCAACCGTTCGAGTACCACCTGCACATAAATGTCCTGGAGATGAGAGCAGTGCTTTTAACGTTGCAAGCCCTCAATGACTTTCTTCCCGTAGGGACAATTGCAGTCCACACAGACAACGTCTGTAGTTTGGTATATCAACAAACAGGGCGGAACAAAGTCCTATCCCTTGTGTCGAGAAGCGCTCAGACTTTGGCAATGGGCGATCTCCTCTCATCGGTTTCTGGTAGCAACGCACATCCCTGGGAAAACCAACATTTTAGCGGACAGATTGAGCAGAGCTATTCTCATGCCTCACGAGTGGTCTCTCAAGCAATCTATAGTGGAAGAGATTTTTCTGGAATGGGGTCGCCCGTGTTGCGATCTTTTTGCTACTCCCCAAAACAGCAAATGCCCAGACTTCTTCTCTCTCTTCCCTCTACCAGGCCATCCCCCTAGAGACGCTCTGACCCAGGATTGGCCCCAGGGACTTCTTTATGCTTTTCCTCCATTTCCTCTGATCCCTCAAGTTATCCAGAAAGCAACCGTTTTGAGAGCCAAAATGATTCTCATTGCTCCTTATTGGCCTCGACAAATTTGGTTCCGTTCCTCCATCGTCACCTTTTGGTGCAGCCGTGGCATCTGGACCCAGTGCCAGATCTTCTGATTCACCAATCCGGTCAGCTGCACCGGTCTATACCTTCTCTCAACCTCACAGCATGGTTGCTCCACTTCCTTCCTTAGCCAGGCTTCCTTTGATCTCTAACCCCGTTAGAGACATTCTAGTAGCTTCCTTAAAATCCTCTACCAGGAGGATTTATACAAGCAAATGGAAACGATTCTCTTATTGGGCTAAAGCCAAAAATATTGATCCCTTCACTGCTCCAATTCAGGCAGCTTTGGATTTCTTAGCGGAGATTTTTCATGCAGGATCCTCTTCTTCCACAGTCAGAGTTCAATTGGCTGCTATCTCGAACTTTCATGTCGGGTTCGCAGATCACAATATTATGTCCCACAGGCTTTGTAGAGCCTTCTTAAAAGGAATTTTCCTCCTGAAACCTCCAGTCAGGAGTCCTCCCCCTCAATGGGATCTAAATTTAGTGCTGACATCCTTGATTCTTCCCCCCTTCGAGCCAGCTGCTTCTTGCTCCATGAAATTTCTTTCATGGAAAACCTTATTCCTAGTAGCTATTACATCTGCCAGGAGGGTGTCTGAACTTCATGCTCTATCGGTTCGACTCCCCTATTTGGTCTTTCACAAAGACAGAGTATCATTGAGAACTAATCCGACCTTTTTGCCTAAGGTCGCCTCAAAGACTAATTTGAATCAATCCATTGATCTCCTGTATTTTTCCAAACTATTCAAACAGATCGGAACAAAAACTACATTATCTTGATGTCCATCGCCAACTCAGATATTATTTGGACAGAACTAAACAATTTAGGAAATCCGATCAACTCTTTGTTTCCTATGCTGATAACAAGAAAGGCCTTCCTGTCTCTAAAGTTACCTTATCTAGATGGCTTTCTTCTGTCATCTCTGAAATTTATCAGCTCAGGGGAAAACAGCTGTGCTCAAAACCTAAAGCACATTCAACTAGAAGCTTAGCTACTTCTACAGCCTTTCAAGCTAGACTTCCTTTAGACACTATTTGTGCAGCGGCCACTTGGGCCACTCCTCATACCTTTGTTTCCCATTACAAATTGGACTTGGCCTCCAGGGACAGAGCCAGTTTTGGCTCTACAGTCCTCAAGAGTCTGTTCCATTGAGCCACCCAGGATAGAGGTGCTAGGGGCCTTGGTCCCATCAAGCAAGAATGAAGGCGAGATTGACAACTTAACATTAAGAAGTTATGTACCTACCATAACGTTCCATGTTAGTTGTCTTCTCTCGCCTTCTTTCTTGCGACCCTCCCTCCTTCCCCCAGGCCTGGACAGACCTTTCTACAAGAGATTGTTATGCTGAAGACCATTCAGAACTGGTCCTCCTTTCATCCTGTAGGCTTTCTTTCTTCCTTTGGGAAGTATTTATGCTTGGTGCTATTGCCCTTTGTCATCAAACGAGATCTGGGTACTTACCGCCTTGCATCATGGGATATGGGGCTGCCTCGAGCTGGTAAAAGTGACTCTCGAGCTTAGCAAGTGCCGAGTCGGAGCCGAGGATCGGCTCCGAACCCATCAAGCAAGAAAGAAGGCGAGAGAAGACAACTAACATGGAACGTTATGGTAGGTACATAACTTCTTATTTTCTATAATGCTTTGTGGCTCATGCTTCCAGTGTTTTTTAGCTGCTTCATTATTATAATGTTTGCACAATCCTCAATACAACAGTCTTGCCACAATATCATGCCTTTCAGTATACAGTTCTTCTGCAATTAGTATATCACAACCAGCAACAAGATGTGCGACTGTTTGCAATTCTATTTTAACAAAACCTACATTTGTCTGTTCCTCCCACATGTCCAATGGACTTTGTAAACCATTTTGTATGTAGTCTACTATCTTGGGCTGCCAATATTAACCTTTCATCTTTTTGGTTAAATTCACTTCTCCTTAACCATTCCTGCGTTCGATCCTGATCGACTTGAGGTTGTTCCAAGAGATTTCTATACTTTGAACTGTATTTATGCTTTTTTCACATTTCTTGCCTTCTCATCTGATCCTTCACCTTATAGTCTTTTTTTTGTTTTTTGGCACATTCAGTTGCTGCCTGATTTTTATCTACTTCTGGTATGATTTCCATTCCCGCTTGATGCTGATAAGCTTCTGCTAAACTAAGCAGGGAAGTCATCTTAGACTTACTCTCCTCATGTTTCAAAACTTTCGCTATGTTTGGGTCTTGAGAGATCAGCAAATATACATGAAGTCCTACAATTCCAGATCTATACATGCAATCAGTTTCGAGGAGGCTCATACCTTCTTCAGAACAGGGAACATATGATCTTGGTATACACTGAATTTTATAAATCTTTTGATGAGCATGAAGCACCCTTCTTGTTTTCCTGTCCAAACTTTTGGGGCCAGTCAACCACTCAAAAACTAAGTTTCAATCTCTCTGACCATTACTTTATCCCATTTCATATTGTGTACATTTGAACTACTTGTCCTTTTTTTACTTCTTCTATCCACTTAGCATCTTTGTTATTTTCCACAGCATCTTCACTGATATTTCTCCAAAATGTATCTATTTTGTCTTTTTTTTGGTGGTGTTTCAATTCCTTTTGCCTTGTTTCCCAATTCTCTATAAAACTTTTTTTGGGTCATCAATAAATTGCTTATTTTGTACTTTTCCTTTATATTTACCTGCATATCTTCTAGGTTTCCTGCCAGTGCTATTTTTAATTTATTTGCGATAGTACACGGTACATCCTGATCTGTTCTGATACTGTACTTTGCTTTTATCACATCTATCTTTGAGTATTTTTGTTGATCTGTTCCCTCTTCTGTACTTAACAGTGACACCTCATCCTAACTGCTTTACAGTTTTCTCTATTCGATACTTCCACGATGACATTTGATTTTTTTTCACCTTCCTTTCCTTACTGCCCTGCCCTGTGTTTTTGTGGTAAGACTATATATTATTAATTTAGCTGCACAGTAATATAGTCTCTTTACTTCTATCATATGAAGCTCTATGAACAGTCCTAACTACTGTATTAATTTGTTTTATTAAACTTCTAACTTTTTGGGTTTTATTGACTTTCTGTAGTCTATTTCTTTCATTGATCTTAATATGTCTGTCCATCTGTATTAAATTGAGCAACTTTTCTCTTAGATCATTTTCTTCTAAAATGAGGGCGCATTCTTTGCTCTTAATTTCCTGCGGGCATTCTATATAAAGTTCCACAGCATCTTCCTGTACCACATTTTCTTCACTTTCATCCTGTGTTATCCACTGCTCTTCCATATGGGAAATTCACTATCCATTGTTCTTCCATATGGGAATTCACTTGGCCCATTACTCCATAACACTGTGTCAGGGTTGCCACAGTTTCCAGTTCCTTCCCCTGCTGTGTAACTCCAAGTGAAATTTTGTACCGATTTCATATGTAAGGCTCTAGTTATCTTCATACTGCAACTGATCAGATGTTTCCCGCTCCACTTGTTTCTCCTTAATTTGGGGATCCATTGCTCTAGCCTGCTGTGATGTTATCAAAGTTAGATTTTCTAAACTAAATCCCTCACTTCACAGTTAATACATTACCTCAATTTCTGTTTCTTTAACTTCTCCATTACTACTCCTCTTTTCCTCTTTGTTTTCTCATTTTTTGTATTGCAAAATTTTCCATATCTGGATGCCTTTGCCTGTATTTCTCTTCAAATATCTTTGGTGCTGCTCTTTTTGTATTGATTAGTTTTGTTTTTTTCTCCTTTGCATAAATACTGCACCATTATTAAATCTCTTTCTCGCTCACACGTCCACATTACTTCAGATGTCTCCTGCTCTTCCTCCTTCTCCTTACTTGGGGGACTTGTTGTTCCATCATGCTGTGATATAACCTGTGTTAGACTTTCTACACTAAATCCTTCACTTTGCAGGTATTCTATATCTTCAACTTCTATGTTTTTTAACTTCTACTTTACTAGTGTTCTGTTCTACATTCCCTCTTTGTGATCTTACTTTTTGTATTGTAAAACTGTCCATTATCTGGATGCCTCTGCCTGTATTTCTCTTCAAATATCTTTGGGGCTGCTTTTTTGTACTGATTAACTTGGCTTTCTCCTTTGCATAAATATTGCCCATATCAGTTCTCTCCTTCTTTCCCATGTCCATATTTCTTTTTATACCTTTCAAAAATCTCTAGATTTTGTTCTTTATATTTTCATACTTCAATTGCTTCTTTTTCCAAATGTCCCAAGGTTTCTTGGTCTAAATAATGTTTTTCACAAATCTGTTGCATTAATGAACACAATTTTTTATTTGAAGCTTCTGACAGTTTTTCTTGTACAAGTATTTTTCTTTCCTCTAATTTCTCACTTAATCGTTTTGTATAGCTAATTCTGGCCTTCCTGCATAATAGTAACAATACATAACATCTTTCTTATCCTCACTAATCCACTCTATTGTCTTTATGGCTTTTTTTTTTTAGCCTATCAATTTTGTGGACTACTACTTCCTTCTACAACAGGAGGGCCATCCTCCCAGACCTGGCCTAGCCCCAACTGCAGGAATGTTTCTGTCTGTTTAGGATTCTACACTGTCATTTTTTTCCACTCTTGGCACCAGTGCGCCTATCACGATTGGGCACTTTTTTATCCTGGTCTTGTGTATCCACCTATCTTTTTTTTATTTTTAACCTACTTCTGTCCATGGTGTATGCTATATAAAAATACAGTCTATACATCAGTGTCGCCTTTGTGAGATTTTTTTGAAAAACAGGGTCCACCTTGTGAAGGTACTCACCAAGACTTGAGGATGTATTCAATTCCATTCCAGTAGTAATACTTTCCTTTGCTGATTTACCATCGCTCCATTTGGACCCCAGTATATAAAATTATATGTACAGTAAGTAGGTAGAAGGGAAGGCAAAGTAAATGCAAGATGTGGAAATGAGAAAGAAGGGGGCAGAGGGACTTCAAGGCTAGAATAACAGACTACAATATGAAGAAAATAAAACCAAGGGGTGTAAATTTGTTTAATTAAGGTCTATCCTCAGGTTACAGGTAGTATTTCTTTTCGTTAATAAGCTGCAACACCTTCATCACAGATAGTAATCCTGGATAATTAGTTTCACCCCTATCCCATTAAAAAAGAAGGTATGTTCTTACCATAAAGTTCCATCTGTGTTGTTGATTTCATTCATTCATGACGGATGGGTTTCGGTTCAATCCTCGGAACCAACTCGGCTGATATAACAAGCTCGTGCCAGCCAAAAACTCTCGAGCTAAGGTTACCCAAAGTACCCCTCTCCTAATCTCCTCAGATCAAGTTTGCCTGTAAGGATAATAATGCGGAGGCTTTGTCTGAGCAAATACCCTAACATGTAACCAGGACCAAATCTGAACCTCCAGGAGTCATTTGGAGGGAGTTGCTGGGTGGGATGTCATAAATGAATGAAAATCAACAACACAGATGGAACGTTATGGTATGAACATAACTTCTTTATCTGATATTGTTAGTCTTCATTCATGATGGATGGGACAGAGTCCCTAGCTACCTTGTATCCCGGGAGGTCCTATGGAAAGATATTCCTGAGCACCACTGAGCCAAAGGATGCTCTCCCCCTGGAAACCAAATCCAATTTGTAATGAGCGATAAAGGTATGAGGGGTAGCCCAAGTGGCTGCTGTGAAAATGTCATCCATAAAAGCTCTTAAATGAAAAGCCACCAAAGTAGCAACTGATCTGGCTGAATGCACTTTGATTTTAGTAGTTACAAAACACTGCAACAAACTTCTCTGTGTGGAAGATTTTTCAGTCCATATATCTCTAGTTAATCACTGTATATTAATCAGATCAGACAAAAGTAGTAGAAGTAGTAAACTTAAACTCATCTTAAGTCAAAAAATAAAAAAATAATAAAAAATATATACTTGTACAAAATTACTAAGCATTCAAAAGTAATCCAAGCAAGGCAGGCAGTCTGTTTCCAGTCGAAAATCCTATATTAAGTAATTATTATTAAATACTTAAAGGATTTTCGACTAGAAACAGACTGCCTGCGTTGCTTGGATTACTTTTGAAAACTTAGTAATTCTGTACAATTATATATTTTTTTATTATTTATTTATTTAATTTTTTTTTACTTAAGACGAGTTTAAGTTTGCTACTTTTGTCTAATCTGATTAATATACAGTGATTAACTAGAGATATATGGACTGAAAATCTTCCACACAGAGAAGTTTCTTACACGGTTTTGTTTTTGGACCCACTACACTTGTTTAGTGGGTTGTTTTGAGACTTCGGGGATACCACAGAGATTACTTGTTTTTTTTTTATTTTGGTAGTTAAAATGTATCTGGTTTTGTTGATAGACAAAAGAGATGCAGTCTCTCAACCACTTTGCAAAAGTGACTTTGGAAACTGACTTTCCTAACGAGTCCTGAAAAGGACAGGAACAAACTGGTCAGACTTACAGAAAGACTTAGTCCTGTCTAAGCAGAAACATCTTCCAAAACAAGAATTTTATATCGCAAGTGACAGCAAGCTCAATGGGATGACGAGTCAAAGTTTGCAGAACCAGCGTCAAATTCCAAAGTTCAATGGGCTCTTTGAAGGGCGGTTTTATATGCATGACTCCTTTCAAAAGGGTTTTACAAAGATGGTGAGATATTAATGAGGAATCTTGGAAACCATTACGGAAGTTTGAGATAGCTGCTAAATGGACCTTGATTGTAGAAGCTGAAGCTCCTGAATGGAGTAAAGTTGATAAATACTCCAACACTGAATTAACGGCAGCTAGAAAGGGGTCCAGTCCCTTCTCTCGAGACCAAAACACAAATCCGTTCCATTTGCTATGATAAATTTTCATGCTGGATGGTTTATTGGAAGCCAGAAGTATCTTTCTTACAGGGGAAGAAAGGTTATTTTGTGTGGCAATTACCAGAAGTGGAGGTACCAAGCTGTCAGCCTGAGGCTCGACAGGTTTTGATGGATCACCCCTGTCTGGGTGTGACAGTAACCAAGGAGTTGGATCGAGAGTCCATGGGGGGTGAACCAGGTGAAGCCAAAGGCAGGGAAACCAGACTTGTCAGAGCAATAGGGGGCAATGAGGATTACTTTGCTTCTCAACCGAAGAGCTTTCTTTAGAAATTGTGTGATCAGGGGGAAAGGAAAGCAAGGCATAAAGCAGTCCTGGGGGCCAAATGTGTACTACAGGGTCACTCGGGGACTCCCTGGAGGGGGGATTAGGGCAAAGTACCTGATGCATTTGTGGTTGGTGGGGGACGCGAACAGATCACAGCAAGGCTGACCCCGATGACGGAAAATCTCTGTCACTACTTTGGGATTGAGATACTACTCGTGAGGCAGAAGGATGCATCTGCTCCTGTTTATCCACAATCACACTAGAACTCCCGGGAATGTGCGTTGCTACCATAAAGTGTTTGGAGGCTACTGCCCATTGCCATACTCTCATGGCTTCCCAACACAACAGGTAGGATCTGGCTTACCCCTGTTTGTTGATATACCAGACGACTGACATGTTGTCTGACTGAATAGCAATTGTCGCCAACGGGAGGGCAGATTGGAATGCTTGCAACACCAGAAGCATTACCCTCAGTTCTAGGACACTGATATGCAAGTTGACCTCTAACGGGGGACAGGTGCCTTGGACTGTCTTTCCCTGAAAATGCTCCCCCACCCCATCAGGGATGTGTACGTGATCACTACAGCCTTGGGCTGAGAGGGTGAGAATGGACGACTCCATAGTTCCATTTCTGGCTTTATCCAACCAATTCAGATCCTGCTTGTAGTGGTCGGTTATGTGCACTGGATGAGACATAGGATAGTTAATGGGGACCACTGTGATGCTAGGAGCCATTGTAATAATCTCATATGTAGTCTTGCTAGGGGAACTATAGTAATCGTTGCTGCCATGGATCCTAGCAGTTGAAGGACTAAACTAGCTGGAACTTTGTCCTGAGAGAGTATCACTCAGAGTTGAGATCTTAGTTTGTGAAGCCTGTGATGAGGAAGAATGACAAGGCCAGCACTAGTGTGGAATGCTGCTCCTATAAATTCTAGGCTTTGAGTAGGTACTAGTTTTGACTTCTCTTTGTTTACTGATATTCCTAAGAGCCGTGCTAGCTGTAGGGTGTAGTGCAAGGCAAGAAGCAGTAGATGCCTGGTGGGGGCGGTAAGGATCTAATCATCTAGATATGGAAATACTCGGAATCCTCGCAGTCTCAAGTGAGCTGTTACTACTGCCATACATTTGGTGAACACTCTGAGGGCTGTGGAGACACCAAAGGGCAGTGCTCGAAATTGGTAATGATTGGCTCCCAACTGGAAGCGGATATATCTTCTGGAGCATTTGTCCATTTTTATATGGTAATACGCATCCTGGAGATCTATCGAGCACATCCAGTCGTCTTTTTCCAGAAACGGGAGGATAGACTGTACCGTGACCATCTGGGAATTTGCTGTGGTTGATGAACTTGTTTAGGATGTTGAGGTCCAAAATTGATCTCAAGGCCCCAGTCTTTTTTTGGCACTAAAAAAGAACCTCGAGTAGAATCCAGATTCTATCTGGTCTGCTGGGACTGCTTGGATGACCCCTTTTTCAAGCAGATTTTGAATTTATTGTGCTGCTATATCCCTCTGACTGGGTGGAACATTGGGGATTCATCTTTGTGGCCTTGGGTAAAGACCAAAGGGGATGTGGTAACCTATGGTAATTATCGTCTACACCCAGGAATCTGATGTTATTGAGTGCCAGGCTAAGTGATGCAGAGAGAATAGTCTCCAGACTGCTTCCAGATGCAAGCAATTGGGCCGCTCTTCAGGAGCGCTGGTAGGGCTGCCCAGTAAAGGAATCTCTGGACCCTTGGCTATGCGGACCCCTTCTGCCACTGGGAGGGGGGGTGCCTTCCTGATGAGTTCCCCCCTCTGCCCCGGGGGTAAACGTGTCACGCAAAGGTCCTTCGGATTTCCTAAACTGCATCTTTCCAATTTTCTGTTTCTTAGTATAGGATCGCTGGGGGGGGGCATAAACCCTCAGCAGATAGGGTCTTTCCGTCCTTCTCACACGTGGCTAGTGTGTCTAACTTTTGGACTGAAGAGAGAGGAAGCATCAACGGGAGCGTTGATGAAGGAAGACTTGAAAGGTTCCACAAAGTCATACAAGTGGATCCAGGAGTGACGTCTCATGACAATGCCTGTACCTGCTGCTCTGGCTGTCCCTTCAGGTCTATGTGCAATCAACCGCATGGGCGAGTTGGATATGGATTCCAGGGTGGCAAGCTGTGAAGCAATTTTGTCACGCACCTCAACAGACACTGCTCCTGCTAACATCCCTGAGAGTTCTGTAATCAGGTCCCTATGGAGATGGGTAAAATGTGCCAAGTAATTCAACGACTGTATGGCAAAGGTCGTTGTGGCATAAACTCACTTCCCTAGTCTGTCCATCATCCGAGACTCCCTGTTTGGAGGATAAACAGCAGGACTCTCCTATGTGAGTTCTTTCTTTGTAGCTGCTGCCGCCACCACCATAACATCTACTGCCAAGCCTTTCGGACAATGGGGCTGATCCTCTGGAGGGATGAGTATTTTGGCTGGTCTATGGGGGCTTGGCTCAATGGTATTAGGGGCCTTCCAGGCGTGCTGCACAATGAGCTTTACCAAGTCATCTGCAGGTGGGATTCACCCAGGAAGTAGAGGGTTGGGCACGGAAAGCCTGCAAGAATATAGATCCCTCCAAGGAAGGGTTGGTGGACTTACAGTCACCCCTCTGTTTTAAGATCTCCAGTACGTCTCCAAAGGAGATATCTTCAGGAGGTGACCGTGGGGACCCTTCCCCTCATACTCTGTTTCTTCAGTGAGGGATTCTTCAGGAGAATCAACGTGCTTCCTCTTGCATGATGTCTTACGGGGTGGCTCTTCAGTGGGAAGATCTGAAGAAAACTCCTAAGAGAGGGTGCTCTGCAGTAGGGTGGTTTGCTGCTCCTGTGCCTGATGTCCTAGAGTAGTAGACTATGTCCACTGCGAACCAAAGGACATGTATATATGCCATTCTGGCACTAAGGGAGCCAACTGTGAGCCTGCTGAGGTGAGTGCCCTCTCCATAACCTGGAAGGCAAGGCCAGCCTGAAGAGGGATGGGAGCTGGAAACCGAGAAAGACAACCTCGGAACCGGGGTTACATCCCGCTCTGACAAGCTCTCCTCCAGGGAAGGAGCTGCGAGAGGACTCGGAGCTGTAAAAGCAACTGGAACTGTAGACAGAGCAGTACTAGGGATCACGGTGCTGACAGACCAGTCATGGTCTCGAGGGTGGGTCGGCACCGACTGAGCTGTGGTCCACAGGGTAGGTTCCAGAACCAAGGTAAGCTCTACCAATGGAACCAAAAAAGTTGGCACCGGGGTAAGCATTGGCATCGATGGCTCCAAGACCTTCGGGGAAGTTGAAGGAGAAATGTAGGTTGGAGTCTGTGGAAAAAAACCTTCGGCTCCGGGTGGGAGGGAGGTCCTAGATGGGGATGCGATGCCTCTGGCCGCTAGGAGCTGATCCACATGTCTAACTATGTTGAGCTCCAAAAGACTCCTGGTGGAATGGGTCGACATCCCCAATGGAGATTCAGGATGATAGAGGAATGGGTTTAGCTGTTGTCTCACAGTCAATGGAGGGGTCAATGGACAGAGAACATCTGGTCCTGGCCAGTGTCTCGACCTTTGGCACCATGGTCGGAGGACCAGAAAGTTGTAATGGTAGGGGAGAAGCGACCAGTTTTAAGGGGGTATCTACTGTTAGTGCTGAGAAGGTCTGTGGTACTGTGGAAGGTGTTGGTATCGTAGGAATAGAAATAGTAGCTGTTAGCTCCGTAATCAAGGACAGCACTGTGGATGGAGTTTTAAGCTCCGGTGTCGCAGTCATCTTGTATGTTTAGTTCTTGGTTCCATATGAACCTGTGCCTTAGTAGTTTTTGGATCCTGGGACTGAGGAGACGATGGTCCCAAGTGGCTCCTCTTTTTCGAGTCTTTTTTAGGAGGGTTTGAGACCTCCGCCTCAGATAAAGCCTCAGAGAAAGTGTTTTTTTTTTTTAAGAAACCCTTTAAGATTAATTTGTTCTTGTGCTCAGTTAAGGTGCAGGCACTAAAGCCCTTACAGAGCTCAGATGGAGGTTGGATCTTTAAATGTAGTACTCCTAGGCAATAGACAGGAGAGATGTCTATCGGAATTTGGCATCTTCCTGCCACACTTGTCACACTGTTTAAATCCAGTAGTGCCCTTCTTGTCAGCCAATATCAACAATACAGTTAACAGTATTAAGCCAACAATAAACAAAAAAAATATTCTATTATGGGACTAGAGATACACTCGCACGTTAGATAGAAGAAAGGGAGAGACTTTTTTTTTTGTTTTTTTAAACAAATGATGGTAATAGGAATACACCCCGAAGGGTAAAAGGAAGGAAAGGAAGGAAAGAAGGAATATCAACAATGGTATTTGAAATACCTAAAGGTAAGGTAGGGAGGGTCCTGTACCAACAATGGTACGAAGAAATACCAACATGGTAAAGGAGAGAAAAAAAGAACAAAAAACTCACTCACACAGATGGGAAAAATATATTTTACTATAAACGACTAAGACAAGGGGTAGACTGAAGAAAAAATATATTACTAAAATGTCAGAGAGAAAAAATAGAACACATTTATTTTGAAAGCTGGCCTGATGCGTCTTGAAACTTTACGTGACAAACATGATCTGAGGAGATTAGGAGAGGGGCACTATGGGTAACCTTAGCTCGAGAGTTTTTGGCAGGTGCAAGATTGTTACATCGGCCGAGTCGGTTCCAAGGATGGAACTGAAACCCATCAGTCATGAATAAAGATTAACAACATCAGATCAAAGTAATTAATTTCAGGTAAATTATATTGTAAGAGTTGCTAAAGTAACAGCACAAAATAAAACTTGACTAGGGATTCTAATAAAATGATCACATGACTCCACAAGTTCATATCTCCAAATCTGCTAAAAAGTATTACTTGAATGCAGACAGGTAGAAAGAACATTAATCTGAACAATTAATGGTACAAGAAACATGTTTTATAAAATTTTATGTGGGGAAAAATGGGAGTCATTGCTTTTTGCCATGTAATGATCATTCTATACAATATTACCTTATACGTATACTTGCAAAATCCCTTGCTCAAAACCCAAAAGTCAATTTCCTATTTCAGACAGACCCAAACTGGACTCCCATCCTTCAATAAGAAATCACAGACAATCAGACACAACGAGGTCTACCATCAGTGAAAACAAATAGTTACACATGATGCTGCAGCATTCAACCAGAACGTACAAAGTTAAAACACAGCAGCTACTTAAACTAGTCAGACATTAAGTAAAAATTATTTAATTCTAACAGTATACTTCTAAAGGAAGGCTATGCCCCCCCAATGATCCTTGCTAATCTGCATACCAATGACAGCAACAATGGTCACAAAGCCTAAAAATAAGTAAACTATATGCAATTTGACATAATGCATGAAGCATGTCTTGCACACGTGCAGTAAAGACAAAAAGTAACAGTTTAACCTGAAAGTGATTTAATGGTTATGTACATCAGCTATTTGAGAAACCACAGATATCAAATAGCATTGCTGAATTTAAGTCATCTATCCACATTTCCACTTAAACTCAGTCTTCTTCTTGGCCCTTACCAGAGAATCACCCGATCACTGTAAAAAGTAAACTACAACCAGCAGTGCCTATCCAACATAAAGACATACTTTGTCTTATTTCACAGTAAAGGAAGCCCATATCACAGCTTTAAACATGGACTCAGGACATGCTTATAGATTCCGTCAAGAAGCTAAATGGAAACAGTGCTCAAACAAAAAGTACAGTTGAGCACGTCCTACTTACCAGTAGGTGCTCAAATTTTACACTACCTTAGTTGCATATTAGTTCTATGGCTGCACAAACCCACATTGGCAGGTTTCCAGATCTCAGAATTTCTTCCTCTGACTCCCTGGGATAGGGGATCAAGCTAAGACTCTCTTGACGGAACCCAAACCCCTCTCAGAGGAAGTCAGTTGTTCAGTATTTTAATGCCAGCTGTAAGAATCACACAGGTGAATCTTCTCAGCAACCTGCATTAGTGGAGTACAATTTCCAGACTCCAATAAGATCAATTTGGAAACATCCCTCCTTCTTTATTATTAAACACTTTTGATTTTTTTCTGTTTTACCTAAAAATATACATATATTTATGTCTGTTAACTTTTTTAATTTAATATACTTTCTATTTACTACTGCTGCTGCTAATTCCTCTGGGAATTCTAACTTACTACTGTGTTATTTCAGGTACGGAGCTTTTATAAAGTGTTTTATGCTTTGTACTAGGAAAATGGATTGTTGTGGTGTCAGTTGAACACTAGGGACCGTCTCGTGCATGTACAATAACAATTTAATCATGCCTGTTTATATGTTTGCATTTATAGGATCATATATTTACTAATTTAATACTGCTATATCAGTTTTTATTGCCAAGTCCCGATTTTACTGCACATTAATTTATTTGCATTTTCTGTGGAGATTTTTTTTTCATTTTTGACAAGGGAATATCTAAGTAAATGCTTATTTACATTCTTTTGAAATGTTTCCATTTAATTTAAGGGCATGCATTTGTCTGGCACTAAAAGGACAAGTGAATTATATTTGGTATTGTGACTGTGTGTGCTGTTTTTTACTACATTGTGCAGTTTGTAGAACAAGGCTTAGCACACTATGCTCAATCTTAACTCCTTTCAGCCTCAACTTTATTAAAATGCTGGTATAATGTGTAAATGCAAATCTGAATGTTTACTTGTAAACCAGGCAGAGAGAATCAAATTCTAAACTAGAGCAACTGGCTTGTTAACAGCTCAGTCATAACCCTATGCTTACATCGATTCAAACAAATAAAGTAATACAACAATGACTACACTGGAACAAAGTAAACTGAAGCAGGCACATTAAATAGTAGTTTTTCTTTGCTGGAATCAATGACCGTCTACATTTTTAAAATGTGAAAGTTTTAAAGACATCAGATTCTGAGCATTTTCTGGCTGTAAAATACAGCTAATCCATTTACTCTACTGTTAATGTAGCAGTTAGTTTTAGAGAATTGAAGACTTCCTCTGAGTAGGTAAGAATAGTTTTGATCTCTC
The DNA here is from genome assembly GCF_019279795.1 of Protopterus annectens. Taxonomy (NCBI): domain Eukaryota; kingdom Metazoa; phylum Chordata; order Ceratodontiformes; family Protopteridae; genus Protopterus; species Protopterus annectens. Next base: position 1,344,215,030 of record NC_056731.1, read on the forward strand.
TGGAAAACAGACACAAGACTGGATACTATTCTGATTAAGTGGTTAGTGACCAGTATCCCTACCCTCTCTCCAGGGCTTTTGCAGCAAAATCATTCTCAAATTGGTGGAGACTATGAAGAACGGCAATCTTGCAGAAAGAAGCCAGGTATGGAGATAAGGTACATAAGGAAAGCTGGTGGTAGAATGCAGAAGTCCAGGCAGTTACCAAAAGAAATAAGGAGCGCAGAAGTGGATGACAGAAAAGATGAACCAGCCTAAGAAGGAATACTGGCTTGCTAACAAACAGGTTAAGAGATTAGACAGAATGGTAAAGAACAAGGTGTAAGACCCGCTTTTGGAAATAATACTAAGTAAAATAAACAAAAACTGATGTTGCAAGGCAAAAGATAGAAAGATACAGATGGCAGGCTTCAGACAGCATTAGGGATACCAGCAACAATATGCTCGCCAGTCCAGAGGACATCAAAGGCAGATGGGAGGGGTACTTCTTGCAGCTTCTGAACAAAAATAAAAAAACAGGGAAACTGTGCTGCCAAATGCACAGCCTACAATAAAACAGGGGGAATCCATCCTAGAAGAACAGCACTACAGAAAACAAAGTCAGGGAAAGCAGCAGGCTCAAGTGAAGTCAGAGCAGCAATGACAAAAGGGTTGCAGGAATGGAGAATCTGCTCCACTGCATCCTCACTGTAGTATGAGGAGAAAGGGATACTCCAGATGGCTGGAGAATAAAGTATTCTAGTGCCAGTGTACAAAGACAGAGCAGCATTCATAATTATGGGTAGTACAGAAGTGTCAAACTTGGCTCCCTACTGAAATGTCGACATTCCAATTGCCAAGTGCCAACATGCGCAAAAAAAAAAAAGAGATGGAGAGAATAAAACTGCAGGAGAAGAGCAAAATTTGAACATGGTTCTCCTTTAAACTTCTTTTTGCAGTAAGGCAAGCCCCCCAGATCCCCAATCTTAAACATACTAACTCAGAAATTGCCATACCATGGAGAAAAGGGAATATTCTAAGAAATGGCCACCTTGGACTTAGTATTTGCAAGTCCATCTTTTTCAGCCATTTAATCTCTGTGTTGTGAGACTCACTCTAGCTGGTGCTAACATTTCAAATGGTTACCATCAAACTCTTATCACACTGCATTCAAGTACTAAACAGGGTGCCTGATGAATGAATACACACAAGTGTAAAAAATAAGGGAGATGAGCACTTCATATTCAGATCATGATGCAGCAGGGAAGACCCAAAGTTTGCAATGACACACAATGGAAAAGAAGCTGGAGATATGGAAAGAGTCCAACTGGGCATTCTTAGATTTGCAGAAAGTCTACGACTAGGTCTCAAGAAAGCTGATTTGGGCAGTCCTGCAATGGTCTGAAGCACCAGTGGTAGAATTAGAGCAGTTTATGTACAAGGATAGTATAGTTGTGTAAAATCTTACCATAACTTTAGATGTCCTTCTCTTCTATATGCTGCTGTAGCCATAAAATGAGGGAGCCTGGCTCTGTTTGACTCGTACGTCCGCCCATTTTACAAAAGATAGTTGCTACTGTGAAGGTACAGTACATGTGACTTCCTGCGTCTCTCAGTGAACGTCGGCCATAAACAGACTGGTACAAAACAGATGTCAGCATGCACCTACCTCAGAAATGAATGCCGCCGGAACCAGTGACTACGGAGTGGATACTCAGGAGTCAAGCAAGTGCCAGGGGGAAGGCAGGGTGGGAAACTATACAGCAGCATATAAAACAGAAGGACATCTAAAGTTAAGGTAAAATTTTACACAACTATACTATGTAATTCTATTCATATGCTGCTGTAACCATTACATGAGAGAGACTGCAAAAGCTCATGCTATTAAGAACTGGGTGGAGGAACAGAGGCATTTTCCACAAAGCCATGAAGGATGGCTCTGGAAAATCCTGCCCTGGACCTAGAAATAATGTCCAACTTATAGTGTTTGGTGAAGGTATGGACAGATGACCATGTAGCTGCTTCTAAAATGGCAACTGTATCCAAACCCCTAAAGAAGGCACCAGAGGAGGACACTGCCCTAGTGGAATGTGCCTTTATTGGGAAGGGAAGCATTTTGCCATGGGCTGTGTAGCAAAAGGAGACAGTTTTAGAGATCCATGAGGAGAAGGTTTGCTTGGAAACAGGAAGTCCCAGGGCTCTTGGATGGTAGGAGACAAAGAGCCTGTCCGATTTACAGATGGATTTGGTCTTGGCAAAAGAGCATCTGAGTTGTCTATGTATATCCAAGAAGTGAAGGATCCTTGCAGCAGGGTTTTGAGATGAAGGGAAGAAGGTAGGAAGGTTGATGGCCTGATTCAAGGAAAGTGCATTGACAACTTTGGGCATGAAGGATGGGTTAGTACGTAAACAAACCCTGACCTTGTGGAAAATGTAAAAAGATGACAGGCCATGAGGGCTTGCAGTTCGGAAACCCTTCTGGCTGAAGTAATGGCCACCAAGAGCATAGTTTTCCACGTACAATGTTGGAGAGAACAGTCCTTGGCTGGCTCAAAAGGTGGTAGGGTTAACTTTTCCAGAACAAAATTTAGATCCCAAGGGGGGTGGAATGGCCTTCCTTGGACATTTAAAGTGTAGTACCCCCTTCAGAAATAGCTTAACCTCCAGTTTAGAAACTAGAGGGGGGTGAGAGGAAGACATGCTGAGATGGCAGACAAGTGCGCCTTAATGGAAGAATAAGACAATCCAGAGTTCATCACTTCACAGAGATAAGACAAAACCACTAGGGGTACTACTGTCATTGGTTGAATATTTTGTTTTAGACACCAAACAGAAAACCTCTTCCACTTGGATAGATAGGATGTTCTGGTAGCTGGTTTTCTGGCCTCCTGAAGAACCTGAAGCATGTCCTTTGTGTAAAGGTGTCTGAAGGGAATTAATGCCCTATCACCCACAATGTAAGGTTTAGGGTGGATAGTTGGGGGTGTATGAAAGTTCTCTTCTCTTCTCCTGTGTGAGCAGGTCCATTCGGTGGGGTAACTTGTGGTGACTGCCCTTGGCTAGATGATGTACTAAGGGGAACCAATGCTGCCTTGGCCAATGCTGCCTTGGCCAATAGGGGGTCACCAACAAGATTTGTGGTTGTTCTCTCTGAATCTTCAAGCAGAACTTTTTGTATGAGTGGGAAGGGGGAATGCATAAGCGAACATCTCCTTCCAAGGGAATGAAAGAGCATCCACCCTCCATGCTTCGGGAGAAGGTATCCTGGAGCAGAAGATTGGGAGTGGTTTGTTCATGGGGGAGGCAAAAAAATCCACTTGCGGTATACCCCATCGAAGGACCAGGTCCAAGAACACATCCCTGTTCAGTATCCATTCGTGGGATTGAGTTATGGCCCTGCTTAGAGTATCTGCCATCATATTTTCTGCAGAAGGTATGTAGACAGCTAGAAGGTTTACTTGTCTCTCTAGGGTAATTTCCCATGCCTGCAGAGCCAATCTGCACAGGAGGAAGGACTTTGTCCCCCGTCTGTTGATGTATCACAGCACAGTGGTATTTGTCTGTGTACCACCTCAGCACTCCTGGCAGGATTCAATCCTTGAAGATTTGTAAGGCCAATATCAAGGCTCTCATCTCCTTGATACTGATGTGCTCCCTCTGTTGGTTCAGGGTCCAAGTGTTTCTTGCTCTCCATTCTCCTACGGTTGTTCCCCAACCTGTGTCTGAAGCATTTGTGTACTGGTTCTGATTGGGGGACAGGGGTTGTAGGGGCAGGCCTGGGTTTGCCAATATCTGAGCAATCCACCAAAGGCATAGTAATAGGGGAACCATGAACTCCAAGGGGTGCAGGTGTTGCTTCCAGACTGTCCTTAAGTACCATTGGAATTTTCTCATGTGTAGCCTTGCTAGGGGGTACCATGGGGATTGTGGAGGCCATGAACCCTAGGAGCCTGAGAAACTCCATGGCCGACAAGGCTTGGAAAGGGAGTATCCCCTTGAAATAAGAAATGAGGGATATAACCTTGTCTGGAGGAAGACAGGCCATCATTTGTCCTGTTAAGATCCTGCATCCTATGAACACATGATCCAGTGAGGGTATCAGGGAGGATTTTTGAAGGTTTATGGGGAACCCCAGATCTCTCAAGAGGGAGATGGTGAAGTCTAGGTGTTGTAAGACCAACTGAGTGGATGGGGCCTGGATCAGGATATCGTCCAAATAGAGGAGGAGTTGGATCCCCCACATTCTGGCAAAGGCAATGACTGGGGTAGGCACTTTGTGAACACTCTTGGGGTCGCAAAGAGACCAAATGACAAGGCACAGAACTGAAAGTGTGCAGAAACCACTGAAAAGCAGAGGAATTTCCTGAAAAAGGGATGGATTGGGAGGTGAAAGTAGGTGTCCTTTATATCCAAGGACACCAAGAAGGCCTGAGAGAGGATTTGGGGAAGGAGAGTTGGAAGTGTGAGCATCTGAAAGGGGGGGACCGGGAGGAAGGTGTTGAGGTGGAACAAATCCAAGATTGGTCTCCAGGGACCTTCTTTCCTGGGGACCAGGAACATCCTGCAGTAGAAACCTTTTATTCTTAATTGAGGAGGTACCTCTTGAATTGTTCCTTGAGAGAGAAGGTCCTGCAGAACTGGAGGAAAGGAAGCCATTTGGTCTTAAGGGGATTGAGGAATGCCTTTGAAAGTGGGTCTGGTCTCCCATACCATGAAATATCCCAGTTTTATACTAGAGAGGACCCAAGAGTCCTGGGTAACCTGTTTCCAAGATGGGTAGGACAGGGAGAGACAGGTGTCTGAATGTAAGGGCTGGTAGTCACAGACTACCAGGCTTGGTCTGAAAAGGCCATTTTGGAACAGGGGTAGAGGAAGCAGACCTAGAGGGGGTCTGTTTCCTGGTATCCTTTTTCCATTTGGATGGCATTTGTCTTGAAGGCTTTCTCACAAATGTAGTTTTAGCTGGACAGTTCCTCTAAAAACAGGGAACAGGGGAGACAAAAATGTGTCAGAGCTCCTGAAGGGCCTTAAAGAGTTCAGCAGGTGGTGAACCAAACAAGGCTTTGTTGTCCAAGGGAGCATCCATGAGTTTTGACTTAATGTCATCAGGGAGAGGCTACGGCCTAAGCCAGGAACATCTCCTGATGACAGACCCTGGGGTTGCATCTCTAGATGAATCCTCTACTGCATCATAACTACACTTAATGGAGTGTTTAGTTACTTGACTGCAGGAATTTAAGAGACTAGAGATTTTGGCCTTGACAGGGGAATCAGGGAGGTCACCTAATTAATTAATAGCATCAGAAAGAAGGGCCAATGAGTATTTGGCCATGTGCTTCTGGTAGTTAATAGCTCTCACTGCTAAAGTGGCAGACATGTAAAATTGCCTAGGCATTCTATTAATCTGCTCTCCTTGCCAGAGGGGAGAAATTTGGAGGTTTTATCTGCAGCTACAGAAACTCTGCAGAAGGGGTCTTGAGGAGAAATTTTGCATCTTCAGGGACTTTGTAAAACCTGTCTGAGCACTTAGGTGCAGGGGGTTGTGAATCTGGATTTTTAGAGGCAGCCAGGAAGGCAACCAAAAAGGAAGGCTGCACAGGAGGGTCTGCAGACGGGTTAGGAGACTCCATTTGTAAAAGGTCATAATACTTCTTAAGCCTCTGTAACCTGGCTGTAGTCCCACTCAAAAAAGGCCTTCATCTGCATAATAGTTTCCCCAAAGGTAATGTCTTCCCCTGGGCAATCTGTACCATTTGAATCCTCCTCTGGAGAAGCATATCCCAGAGGGGGAGGCAATTTGGAAAGTGTAAGGGATTCATCCACTGAAGAATTCTCTTCTTCAGATGGTAAGTCAGTAATTAGTTTACCCTTAGGCGTAGAAGCTGAGGGGGCCCAGGCAGGAGCAGAGGCCTGGCGTAATGCAAGTAAGGCATTAAGTAGGCTTTGAGTGAAGGCCTGCCAGTCAGGCGCCTGGTTGGAAAGTACGGACGTCAGGGAAGGAGCAATATGCTTTGTGTTTTGCATCTTTTTTTTGTGGGCCTGCCGACACGGATGCGTCTGTGATGCGATGCAGGGCTGGATGGCACTCCACAATGTCTGAGATAACACCTTCGCAGACAATAATTTGGGAAATTCCACACAGGCCCTTGGAAATAAGTCTAGGTTCCCCCCAGTGCCCGAGTCGGACACCTGTGACTTCCTCTGGGATGTTCAGGCGGCTTCTTTGATGGCTTCTGCCTAGGTACCTGTCAGTGAAAGATCTGCAGATTCAGATCCGGGCCTTCACTGGCCTCAAGAGGTATGGCCAGAATAGTGGGTAAGGCCATTGGATCAGGCCGTGATTTTTTGTCCTTTTTTTTTTGAGAGGCTCTTCTAAGGTTCTTGACGTCGGGTCCATGTCTTTAGTAAGACATTTCAAGTACTGGTTCTCCAGACACAACTTTAATGCTGCAAGATGACTCCTGATGGTTTTGGTGACAAAGGCCTGACATATTTCACAAGTGGTGTGGTCTTGGCCTAGACAGAAAAGGCAGAGCTTGTGCAAGTCTATGTGGAATATGTCTTCCATACCAATACTTGCCCTTTCTACCCGACATGATCCCAAAACACAGTAGCACAAAATAATCAAAAAAACCCCCCTATGGGGTACTTATCTGAATACGGTCAGCACAAAGTCACTTCAGCAATCGAGTGACGACTGGAGCTGGCAGTCACACAGGTGGCAGAAAAGTTCAGAGGTAGGTGCGTGCTGATGTCCGTTTTTTACCCAACATCTGTTTATGGCCAACATTCGCTGAGAGATGCGGGACATCACACGTAACTTCGTAGTAGCAACTATCTTTTGTAAAATGGACAGACGTACGAGTTGACCAGAGGTGGACTCCCTCATGTTATAGATACAGCAGCATATGAACAGAAGGACATCCAATGATCCAAGAATGAACAGTATTCAAATTCAAGAAAGGATTCCCAGTATGAGTGGGTGTGAATCACAGCTCAGCTCTGATCCCGGATGAGGTCTGCTCTGGTGATGGACTACAGTACTAAACAGGTTGGAGGGAGTATATCAACAAACTACTCTGTGCAGACAATATGGCATTACCGACTGAGGGCTACTGCAATCAGATAACCCAAATGCGATGACTACAACAGTGAAACATTAAGAATATCAGGATCATTGGCAAATGACAGGGGAATGGAAGCCACACGGGATGAAACCATACAGACAAGAAAGACCTCCTTACAGCAAATGGGGTAAATCAGAAGTAGGTGAAAACTGAGACAAAAGAGAAAACAGTGGAACAGGTTAACAGCTTCAAGTATCTGTGAGATGCAATTGAGAAGGGAAGTATGAATGAGGAGATCACAGCTGAAATCAGAGGTGCTACAGCCAACTAGTACTGTGTCAGTGTAGTATGTGACAGAAAAATGCCAAAGTTGTTAAGAAGTAAGGTGTGCAAAAAGTACAGTTTTGTACCTACCATAAATGTAGATGTCCGATAGATATGCAACTGCAGTCATAACATATGGGTTGTCCTGCCTCAGGCAGCCCTCGGTCGGCCGGATTCCAAAGTCTGGGTCCGGCGTCGGCTGGTGTCGCCTCCTCTCCAACGTCACAACGGCTGGAGTATAAAGGCATCGGCCGACGCCATCTTCTTCAGTGTTTCTTGCCCCAGATGCCAGGTGCCCTCCTAGGAAGGCTAAATTTGGTAAATGGATAAAATAATCCCAAACATGCACAACAGTAATAAACAGATACACCATAGGAGATACCCCCAGCTGAAGGGAAGAGGGGTAGGGACCCAAAAAGAAGGATACAGAGGGGTAGGAGGGCGGGAAAATCCGACTGCAGTTGCATATCTATCGGACATCTACATTTATGGTAGGTACAAAACTGTACTATGTCCTTCAAGAATGCAACTGCAGTCATAACATATGGGTTGAGTACCATAGCCAAGCTGGGGGTGGATGGAACTATGATAAGGATGGTGTAGATAAAATCCCCTGCAGGACTGCCGAAGCAAAGCCTGCTCGGGATCTGGAGTATAAGGGCAGGTTGTAGTGCTTGGTAAATGTATGCATGGAGCTCCATGTAGCAGCTTCTAAAATGTCCTTTGTTGCCACTCCTCTTAGGAAAGCTGTGGAAGTGGCTATAGCTCTGGTGGAATGTGGCCTGATATTGGCTGGCACACCTTTTCCATGGAAAGAATAGCAAAATCTGATGCAATGTCCAATCCATTTTGAAATTGTTTGCTTGAAGATTGCTTTTCCTTGTACTCCAGCAGCATAGGCTACAAACACCTGGTCAGACCTTCTGGTGGCCTTAGTTCTGTCCAAGTAGTAGCGTAATTGTCTGTGTATGTCCAAAGTATGCAGTAGTTTTTCCCCCTTATTTTGAGGATTGGGGAAGAATGCAGGTAGATGAATAGCTTGATTTAGACACACCCTGGAAATTACTTTTGGCATGAATGTAGGATTGGTTCTTAGAGACTCTGTCTTGATGAAAAATGAGGAAGGGGGGCACTGCCATGAGTGCCTGTATCTCCGAAACTCTTCTTGCAGAGGTGACTGCCAATAAAAAGGCCGTCTTCCATGACAGAAATTGCATTTCTGAGGTTGCTGCTGGCTCAAATGGAGGAAGAGTTAGTTTTTCCAACACGTAGTTGAGGTCCCATGCAGGTACTGGCTGTTTTCTGGGAGGTTTGATATTCTTTATCCCTCTTAGAAACTGTCTTAACAGAGGATGCGAAAACACTGGAGGGTCACAGTTGTATTCTGCTGAGATTGCTGAGGCATGAATCTTTATTGAGGAGTATGAGAGTCCAGTATGAAATAGTTCTGCCAAGTATTCTAATATTTGAGGTATACTCAGTAATGCTGTGTCCTGACCCCTGTTGGCATTCCAGATACTGAATCTCTTCCACTTGGCTGAATAGGTTTTTCTGGTGGAAGGTCTGCGTGCTTCCAGCAAGATCTCTTGAACAGATTTGGAAAGAGAGTTTGGTGTTGAAGTCATGGTAGCCTCCAGGCTGTCAGATGCAGTGTTTTCAGGTCTTGATGTACAGTCCTGTAATTGTGTTGAGTTAGGAGCAGGGGCCATAGGGTCAGAGGCCATGGCTTGGTCCAAGTTATGGTCAATAGCAATGGGTACCAGTGTTGCCTCGGCCAGTCTGGAGCTATCAAGATGCCTGTTGGTTGTTCTGCTTTGAGTATCACCTTGGTCAGCAGAGGCAGGGGAGGGAATGCATAAATTTTTAGAGAATTCCAGCTGAAGGAGAGAGCATCCGTTTTCCAAGCTAGAGGGTGGTGAGCCCTTGTGCAGAACTTTTCCAGGTGATGATTTAAGTGGGAAGCAAAAAGATCTACGTCCAGTCTTCCACATGTCCTTGCCAGTTGAGAGAAAATGTGAGGGTGCAGCATCCATTCGTGTGGATCCATGAAATTTCTGCTCAGATTGTCCGCCAGTACATTGTCCTTGCCTGGTACAAACTGGGATTGTAAATGTATCCTCAGGCTCAGGGATTTTTCCCAGAGAAGCATTGTTAGTCTTCAGAGGGGGTAAGAATGAGTGCCTCCCTGCTTGTTTATGTACCACATGACAGTAGTGTTGTCTGTCTATTAGCAAATGTCCCTGTTTTAGTGTTTTTTCGAAAGTCTCGATGGCATGTATCACTGCCAACATCTCCTTTTGGTTTATGTGCAGATGTCTTTCCTTTGGCATCCAAAGACCTTGAATGCATCTGCCCTCCATGTGCGCCCCCCATCCATGGTCTGAGGCGTCTGTTATCATTTGGTCTGCTTGAGGTCTGTTGAAAGGCATGCCTTCGTTTAGTTGACTGGCTTGAGCCCACCATAGAAATTCCTTCTGCAGACATGGAATAAGTGGGATTATGTCCTCTAGGCTGTTGTTGTGTTGAGACCATAAGTTTTTTAGATACCATTGCAGCTTTCTCATATGAAGTCTTGCCAAAGGTATCAGAAGGATGCAAGATGCCATGAAACCCAGGGCCTGCAGGATTTTCCTTGCAGTCAGCTGGGAAAGCTTTGCTAGGCCTTTGAAGTACTCTGGTAAATGCTGCTGTTTTTCCTCTGTGAGGTAGGCCATTTGTTTTTCCGTGTCCAGTTTGGCTCCTAGGAATATACTTTGTTGGGATGGTAGTAAGTTTGACTTCTGAATGTTAACTGTGTATCCCAAGGCCTGCAGTAGATGCATGACATAGGCCAAATTCCCTTTTAAGGTTTGTTTGTTGTCTGCTTGTATGAGACAGTCATCCAAGTAGGGGTATATTTGAATCCCCTGCAGTCTGCAGTGTGCCACTACTGATGCCAGGCATTTCGTGAACACTCTGGGCGCAGTAGATAAGCCAAACGGCAATGCTGAGAATTGATAATGCTCTGTCCCTGCAAGAAATCTGAGGTATCTTCTGCAGCTTTGTCTGATAGGGACATGCAGGTATGCCTCCTTGAGGTCCAGAGTGACCAGCCAAGACCCCTTGCCCAACATGGGAAGAAGTTGCTGCAACGTCAGCATTTTGAACTTTGGCACAATGAGGAAAGTGTTTAGAGTTGACAAGTCCAGTATGGGTCTCCATTTGTTTTCTTTTCTTGGAACAAGGAACAGTCTTGAATAAAATCCCTGGCCTTGTTCCTGAGGAGGAACCCTTTCTATTGCTTTTATACTTAATAGCTTGGAAACTTGAGTGAGTGCCTCTGCCCTTTGATGATGTGGCAGGTTTGGCATGCCTTGTTTTATTGGTAATGTGTGGAAGTGGAATCTGTAACCTTTGTCTATCAAATCCAGAATCCAATTGTCCTTGGTTAAGATATGCCAGTTTTGTGAGAATAAGGCTAATTTTCTGCCCAAAGGTGCTTCTCTTTGAATCTTTGTAGGCGGTACGAAAGTCAAGTCATTGTGATTGTCCTTGTGGTGCAGCTGAATTGTCTGCACCACTTCTTTGATTTGGAGGTTGCCATTGGCGTCCCCTGTAAGATCCTCGGTATTGCCCTCTACCTCGGGCACGTCTGCTTTTTCCCCTTTGAAACTTGTCAGAGCCGGGGAAGGACCAATTTTTGGAGGGCCAGTTTCTGCTGAATCTGGGTGGCTGAACCTGAAGGAAATCCTTGACTGTCTGTACTGACTTTGCTTTTTCCTCTATAGATTTCAATACATCTTGTGCAGTAGCACCAAAAAGCTTTTGTTTTTCCAAAGGTGCATCCAGTAACTTTACTTTAACATGGTCATGCAAAGACTGATCCTTCAACCAAGCATGTCTACGTATTACAGCCCCAGTCATAGCTGCCCTACATGAAGCTTCCAGTGCATCATAACCACACTGCAGAAAATGGTTATTAACCTGCTGAGTGTTATGAATATGATCCTGCAGTGCCTTTTTATCAATAGGCTCAGGATAGGCTAACTTTTTCTGTAAATCATCCAGGAGAAAATCTTGGTACTGAAACATGTGAAAAAGGCAGTTAAGGGACCTCATGGCTAGGGTAGTAGAGGTATATACTTTTTTACCCCATCTCTCCAGGGACCTTGCTTCTCTGTCAGCTGGCAGTGGGTTTTTGGCAGAGGAGGAAGCCACTCCCTTGGGGCCCTGTGAAATAGTTTCTAGGTCCACAGAGTGAGCCTTAAAAAGGTGCTTGTGAGTGTCAGGGACCCTGTAATATCTGTCTGGCTTGACAGGAGTAGGAGGAAGAGAATCAGGGTTGGCACTGGAGTCAGAGAAAACATCATCCAAAACATCCATAACAGGAGGGATAGCCAAGGGTCTGTGCTGGGGAAGCTTGAGGAAAGTACGAAGCCTTTTCCTGGAGTCAGAGAATTCCTGACCCTGCCATTGAAAATGTTCCCTCATGGAATGCAGGACTTCACCAAAAGAGAAATCCTCTGGAGGGGAGGCAGAGAGAATTGATTCCTCAGCATCAGAGTACTCGTAGGCCTGGAAGGGTTCTTCTTGGGTATCAGAATGCTCAGAATCCCCAGAGGCTTCATTCGAGGAGAGGTTGTCCGCCTGCTCAGTTCTAGGCCTTTTTTCTGCAGGTGGCTGAGAACCCCTGTCCGGATGAGGCTGAGACCCCCTGATAAGGGAAATAAGATCTGCGGACAGAGACATGATCTGCTTATCAGATGAAGGGGCCTGGGCAGGTTTAGGATGGGCCTTGGCCTGACCGGCGGCCTTAGCACGTGCAAAGGCCTTGATGGACATGGAAACAGGAGGCCTAGCAGCCCCACGTGCAGGCGTTACCTTGTCCACAGGAATGGTGTCGGGTAGGATCCAGAACTTCGGTTTCCGGAGGAAAATCCACAACCGGCACCGGAGAGATCTCCGAGACCGAAGGTTGTGTTAACGCTGTGTCGTCGGCCTGGAGCAGTTGATTTACCACTTCCGAGGGGACCGGAGTGCTAGCAGAGGATTTAGGAGTAGCATCGGTAGTGGACGCGGGCCGAGGATGTCGGTCCCGGTCTTTGCGTTTTTTAGCAGATTGGGTTGTCGGTTCATCCGACGGCATAATATACGCAAAGGATTCACCGAAAAAGTCCTCGGCGAATTCTGCCCGGCGCCTGAGAGTGCGCTTATTAAAGCAAGCACACGCAGTACAGGCCGAGACGTCATGGTCTGGGCCCAGGCAAGGAAGGCAGAGAGAATGGAAGTCCTTATGAGGTATTTGTTTACCACAAGACAAACAATTATTAACTTTCTCAATTTGTTCTGACATCGGCTGAGGCAAGAATAAATGTTCCCCAACGGGGTACTTAGATTTTAGATGACTTCGGTACTGAAAACACAGGAGCTGACCGACCGGCACTTGCGAACTGCTTCTGCTTCGGGCACCGTGCGGCAAGAAAGACTGAAGAAGATGGCGTCGGCCGATGCCTTTATACTCCAGCCGTTGTGACGTCGGAGAGGAGGCGACACCAGCTGATGCCTGACCCAGACTTTGGAATTCGGCCGACCGAGGGCTGCCTGAGGCAGGACAACCCATATGTTATGACTGCAGTTGCATTCTTGAAGGACATCAGTGGCATGACAACTGCTTCTGTATGACACAGTATCATGAGCAGTGAAGACAGAGCAGCCAAGAAGCTTGATGTGATGACGCTGAAATGATGCTGGCAGTGTGCACATTGTGGGATAGATGTAGAAATAAGGGTAACAGATCAGAAGCCAAAGTAGCCAGAAATGCAGAGTAGGTCAAAGAGAAAAGATTATGATGGTTCAGTAACTGGGGAAGGAAAGCAGATGATGATTTGGGAGAAAAAGGCAAGAGGAGACAAGGACATCCAGCCAAGAGATGGACAGATTGCATGGGAAAAGACCTGCTAAAGTCGGGCATAACTGTTGAAGGAGAGTGGCTCTGAATCTAGACAGGAGGCCCCAACTGATTTCACACCCTGACCCCGTCAAAAAAAAAAAAAAAGGAGAGAGGATAATTATGATCGCAATGAATCATTCTCCTTCCTAATTTGGTTGTTGCAGGAAGTTTCCTATATGGTGGCATAATGGCTAAGGGCTTTTCCTCATAGATAGAAGATACGCAGTTTGATTCTGACCTCTGGTCATTAGCTAATCTTGCAATAGTCTGCAGACTGACAGCCCATTACTTACCTATGAACATATGATCTTTTCAACAACAATTCTATACATAAAAAAAAAACAACTATAACTACAACAGATGTTGGTTGAGCCATTTGTTTGTGGAAGTTTTAACAAGAGATCTATGTATTTTTCAGTTTCTATGGAACGTTCTTATTCTAAATTTAAAACTTCAGGTATGCAATAAAAAGGAAATTGACAAGCTCAGTATGCATATGTTGAAAACAGATCTATTACCACCTGCAGCATGATGTTCTATAACAATAACAACTGTGAATGAAAAATTGTGCTGTGATGCAATTTGTATAGATTTAACTTCAGCACTTGAGAGGGTCATACACATAACTCTGATCAATAAATTAGTACAACTAAGTATTGATGTACTTCTGATAAGATGGATAGCTGCATGGCTTCCAAATAGGACATGGCAAGTATCACACACCAACTGGACAGGTGGAATCCTTGGTTACAGTCAAGGTGTCTCACATGGCTCTGTACTAGGCCCTTACTTGTTTAGATTGTATTTTTCAGACCTAACTATTTCATGTGAGGTGTTCTACAGTATATATTCAGACTACCTGAAATTGGGTAAACTGATTACATATGTTACAGATAAGGCATTTCTGCAAAATAACTTGACCAAATTGGTCATTTGGGCACAGGAGAATAATATGCTGATAAATACATCAAAAACTAAGCATATGTGATTTGGGAGACATAAATTGAAAGGTGAGTATTTAACACAGTGTGCAGTGATTGAAACTGTAGACTCATTTAAGGATCTGGTTATATGAGTAGAGTCAGCTATGAGTTTTTCTAATCATATCAACCCATTGGTTAATGACGGTTATAGAACTATAGGTAGTACGAAAAAATTTATAGTGTCTAGGAAATCAAAAATAATGAAGTCATTGTTTGTTAGTTACATTACACCAAAAAAACGAGGGTTTTGGAACAACAAAAGGGAAAGCCTATAAGGAAACAAGCACAAGTAAACTGGAAAGACTACAGCGGAAATATATAAATGGTACCCATGGATGTGAAAATTTAAATTATGAAAAACTAAAATATCTGAACTTGCACAGTGACTCTTACAGATATCTAAGAGGAGATTTTATTCAGACATATACGGCATTTAGTGACAGCTACCTCTGGGAATGCTTGGGGTTAACAAAAAGTACTAAAGAATCATCAGACAACCTATGCAGAAGATTCTATAGGAATGAGAAGTGTACTGATTGGTTCTCTGAGTAGCTGATGAATGGCATAGACTACCAAATTACATTAAAGCAGGTACTAGTTTAGATATTTTTAAGAATAGCCTGGATATTTATTATGGGAACAAGTATTTTGGTATATTGGCAAGCTAGAAGGGCATTAATGCCCATGCTTGAAATATATGTATTAATGTATGCAAGATGCTTCCTTCCATCTTTACAGGGACACGAAATATGACCCTGTTTCTAAATCTCTGATTTTGTCCAATGTCATATTCAGACTAAAAAGAAAGTTTATATGCATCTCCATTTAACCTGCAATCCATATCAGATGGTGAATCAGTGTCCTCAATCTGTTGTTGAAGCAGTAAAGACGGAAGAACCTGAGTTCACTGAATTAAGCTATCTTGAATACTATCTTTACTTTGAAACTCGTCCATCTAACAGGACAAATATTTTAAGACATAATTTGCTGAATTTCCTTTCTCAAGAAAAAATCAGATAAAGAAAATTTAGTAGCAGTTGTTGTCAGAGCTGTTACACAACCCAGTCCAGGAAATCTGAGTAGTTTCAAGTGAAGTAAAAACTTTAAGCAAACATTCACAAAAATGTACCTCCTTCTGAGAAAAGATCAAATTCACCAATTATGCCAGCTTTCAGAATATCCTGGAGCAAAATTATCTGTTAAACTAACAAACTGCTGAGGAGCAATTGAACCCTGGTGCTTAAACCACAACTATCTTGAGTGGAGTCCTGCTGCTCCAGTTACTTACTAATTGCATCCCATGAGGGGGTAAAAATCTTAACAATTGCTAAAACATGGTCTCTATTAGGAAATGAACAAGTGCACACGAACTTGCCATCTTCAAAAAAAAATGTTAGTTCAAAAATCATCAGAACCAATGTACTTCCAGGTGAGAATGGACATTTGTGTTTTTAAAGGCTCACCTGCTTGTGTTCCAGCAGTAGGGTCTGTTCCATCAATTGCATTTGAAATATTGGCAGTAGTAGTTCCAAGATTGTAAACAACTCCAAGAATATGCAACTCTCCTGTCTGATGGGGAAACAGTTTCAACCGTGCCTGAAGAGATAATGTTATAATTACCATAACTAATGAGAATGTATTTTATCTGGTTCATATAAACAATGTAATAATTCAAAAAAGTACAGTTGTGTACACTTACCATAAATGTAGATGTTTGAGTGTATTCACTGTTGCAGTCATCACATTTGGGTTATCTGCCTGCAGGTAGCCCTCAGCCGGCCTGAATACCAGAGTCTTGGATTCCTGCGTCGGATGCTGTCTCTTCTTCCATGACGTCAGGTCGTCAGGGGTATAAAACATGCAGCAGACGCCATTACATCAGTTTTTCTTGCCCCAGATATCAGGTGCCCCACAATGGGAAGCAATTATATGTTATGGTACACCGCCATCAAAAAGCAAATACACCAGAAAACTTAAATATACCAAACAAGAAGGAAAGGTAGAGCCAAGAGAAGTCAGGGGGCTGGAGGAGGGTAACCAAGGACTGCAATAGTGAATACACTCAAGCATCTACATTTATGGTAAGTGTACACAACTTACTATGTTCTTCATGTTTCACTGTTGCAGTCATCACATTTGGGTTGATTCCCAAAGCTAAGGAAGGGAGGAGGAAGTTAGAGCATTAGTTCCAGCTATTAAGCCCTGCAAGAACCAGCTCTGGATTTAGAAAAAAGAGGTATGTGGTAATACTTGGTGAAGGTATGTACAGAGCTCCAGGTAGCAGCTTCTAGGATGTCCCTGGTAGGGACTCCTCTGAGAAAGGCTGCAAAGGTAGCAGAAATGTGGGGTAGGTTTTCCACGGTGCTTGTAGCAGAAATGAATGCAATGGGCTATCCATTTTAAAATGCTTTGAAATGGCCTTCCCCTCCTGCCCCTGCAGCAAAGTCAACTAGTAGCTGTTCAGATTTTCTGAGAGGCTATGTCCTGTCAAAATAAAATCTAAGTTGCCTGCGCACGTCCAGAGAGTGCAGTATTCATTCCCTTTGTTTTGTGGATTAGGGAAGAAAGTAGGCAAGTGAATGGACTGATTTAGGGCCACACTAGACACCACCTTGGGCATAAAGGAAGGATTGGTCATGAGGGAAACCCTGCCTGCATGGAAGATAATGAAGGGTTCCACTGCCATGAGGGCCTGTAATTCAGACTCTCTTCTTGCTGAAGTGATGGCTAGAAGGAATGCTGTTTTCCAAGAAAGGAATTTCAACTCTGCTGTTGCAGCTAGCTCAAAGGGAGGGAGAGTGAGCTTTTCCAATACAAAGTTAAGATCCCAGGCTGGAGTAGGGCCTCTCCTGGGGGGGGTCTTAAATTGTTGGCCCCTCTAAGGAATTGTTTTAGCAGAGGGTGAGAGAAGAGGGGTGGCTCAGCATTACAATGAGTTGAAATGGCAGAGGCATGAATTTTAATTGATGAGAAGGATAGGCCATTGTGGAGCATTTCTGTTAAGTACTGAAGAATATGAGGTAAGCTGGGCACTGTTGTGCCCATCCCCCGAGTCTGGCTCCAAGAACAGTATCTTTTCCACTTTTCAGCATAGGATTTTCTAGTACTAAGCCTCCTTGTCTCCAGGATGACATCTAGCACCTGCTTACTGAGGGATGCTATTGGAGAGCTCAAGGAATTAGCCAGGCTGCAAGTTTCATGGTTTGAAGCTGAGGGTGCAGAATCTGGCCCGCCTGCTGGGACAGCAGGGAAGGGGTCTGAGGCAGGTGCCATGATTCCAGCAGTGTCATACTGCGCAAGAGGGGGTACCAGTGCTGGCATGGCCAGTCTGATGCAATCCGTACTGTACTTGGCTTGTCCTGTTTGATCTTTAGCAGAACCTTCAAGAGGAGAGACAGAGGGGAAAGGCATAGACCGACAGGCTTTCCCAGGTAAAGGAGAGGGCATCAACTTTCCAAGCTTGACTGTGGGGAGTCCTTGTGCAGAATGTGTCCAATTAGTAGTTCGGAGGGGAGGCAAACAGGTCTACCTCTGGAGTCCTCCATTTGTTCCTCAAGAGGTTGAATATGTTTGGTTCCAGTTTCCATTTGTGTGGGTCCATGAGATTTCTGCTTAAGTCATCTGCCAGTGAATTTAGCTTGCCTGGCAGGAATTGAGCTTGTAGGTGCACTTGGTAGCTCAAGGCTGTGTTCCACAGAGCCATGGCTATTCTGCAGAGAGGGTACAAGTGGGTTCCTTCCTGCTTGTTTATGTACCACATAACTGT
Organism: Protopterus annectens; assembly: GCF_019279795.1. NCBI lineage: Eukaryota > Metazoa > Chordata > Ceratodontiformes > Protopteridae > Protopterus > Protopterus annectens. Next base: position 1,344,233,078 of record NC_056731.1, read on the forward strand.
TGTCTGTCTTTACCAATAGTTGTCCAGGAAGAATGCGGTCTTTGAAGGCTGTCAGGGAATTCTGCACAGCTAACATTTCTTTCTGGTTGATATGCAGGTGCATCTGTCTCGGGTTCCATTTGCCCTGAATGCACTGCCCTGCTAAATGCGCCCCCCCATGCATAGTCTGATGCATCTGTTGTTAGGGTTTGGGCAGCAGGGGGTAGAGTGAAAGGGAACCCCTTGTTGTGGAAGCAGGCATCTGCCCACCAAAGGAACTCTGTCTTTATACAAGGAATGATAGGAATCACTGTTTCCAGGTCCTGAGAATGTTGACATCATAGGCTTTTTAGATACCATTGTAGTTTCCTCATATGCAGTCTTGCATATGGAATTAGTAGATTGCAAGAGGCCATGAATCCCAGGGCTTGCAGAATTTTCCTTGCAGATAGCTGGGGTTTTGTGGCCAATAATTTGAAGTAGGTTGTCAAATGAACTTGTTTCTCTGGAGTGAGGAAAGCCATCTGGAAAGTTGTGTTCCAGCTTACTCCCAGGAATACAATTTGTTGGCAGGGTAATAGGTGAGATTTCTTTTCATTTATGGTGTACCCCAGAGGTGTTAGAAGTTTCTTTACAAATGCCAGATGTTGTAAAAGCAAGTCCTGGCTTTTTGCCTGAATCAGACAATCGTCCAAGTATGGGTATATCTGAAAATTTCTCTGCCTGCAAAATGCAATGGCTGAAGCTAGACACTTTGTGAATACCCCTGGTCACAGTAGATAAGCCAAAGGGAAGTGCAGAGAACTGATAGTGCATGGAGCCTGCCCTGAAGTGTAGGTATTTCCTGCAAGATTCCCTTATTGGAGTGTGCAGGTAAGCTTCCTTAAGTATAAGGTTTCCAACCAGGCATCTTTGTCTAGCATAGGAAGAAGCTGTTGAAGTGTTAGCATTTTGAATTTTGGGATTACCAGAAAGGTGTTTAGAATAGAGAGGCCCAGGACAGAACGCCAGGAGCTGTCTTTTCTGGGTACCAGGAAAAGTCTTGAATAAAATCCTTGTCCCCGTTGTTCTGCTGGGACAGGCTGAATAGCCCTGATACTTAGAAGAGAGAGAACCTGCTGTTGGACCTCCGCCCACTGATTTAGGGGTAGGTCTGGCCAACCATTTGGGGTTGGTAGGGAGTGGAAGTGGAATCTGTATCCTTGGGAAACTGTATTCAAAACTCATTTGTCCCGGGTAATGAGTTCCCAGTTTTTTTGCATGCAAGGCAAGCTTTCCTCCTAAGGGAGCAGGCAGTTGAGCAGGAATTTGGAGGGTTAAGGTTAAGTCACTGTGCCATTTTTCCGTAGGGGGGTGGTTTACTGCTCCCTGCTTTGGAAGTGGAAGCCACCCACTGCTTATACCTGTGCGCAGTCTGAGACTGTAACCTAGGTGGTCTGCTGGTCCTGGGTTTGGACTAAGAGGGCCTGGAAGAGACTGGAATGGACTAATTCTCTGAAGGCCAATGTCTACTAAATCTGGGAGGCTGTACTTGTAAGAAATCTTTAACAGTTTGCATAGATTTAGCTTTTTCCTCCTTCCTTTTGAGGACTTGTGCTTTGTTGCCAAAAAGGCGGTCTTGGTTTAAGGGAGCATCCAGTAATTTAGCTTTAACATGATCTGGCAAGTTTTGCTCCTTAAGCCAAGCATGCCTTCTAAGTACAGACCCAGTGACAGCAGCCCTGCAATATGCTTCTAAAGAGTCAAAACCACATTGAAAAGTAAGTTTACCAACTTGTTCTGCAGAATGCACTAAATCCTGTAATAATTTGTGTTCAGCACAGTCAGGAATCAACATCATTTTCTGTTTAAGTAGTCCCATAATATGCTGCTGGTACTTTAACATATGAAACTGGCAATTTAAAGCCCTAATGGCCAAAGTAGCAGAAGCGTATACCTTCTTACCTCATCTGTCTAAGGCTCTAACATCTCTATCAGAAGGGGTAGGATTTTTGGCAGCAGTAGCCTTAATGCCTTTTGGTCCTTGGAAAATGGTCTCTGGATCCATAGTAGGATTCTTGAAGAGGAACTTGTGAGAGTCAGGTACTCTGTAATACCGGTCAGGTTTTCTAGGAGCTGGAGGTAAAGTGTCTGGGGAAAGGCTAGATTCCAAGAAAGCATCATCTACCATGTCCAGAACAGGAGGGATAGCTAAAGGCCTGTGTTGAGGAAGGAGTAAGAATTCCCTAAGCCTCTTTTTGGAGTCAGAGTAATCCTGGCTTTCCTAGCGGAAATGCTCCCTTAGACTGTGCAAGGTTTCACCAAAAGAAAAATCTTCTGGATTGGAGGCAGAGGGAATGGAATCCTCTGCATCAGAATCCTCACAGGTCGATAAGGGCAAATCCTGGTAATCAGAAGGAACAGAAATATCAGATTCCTGGTCAGAAGAATAAGAAGGAAAATCAGTTCTAGGTCTCTTAGAGGGGGAAGGCTGGCTTCTCCTAATTAAGGTAATAAGGTCTTCAGCCATTCTAATAATTTTTTTAGGCATATGGGCCTGAGCATGCGGTTTGGATGTCTGTTTTCTAGGCGAGGTGCGAATTTTAAGCCTGGATGAAGATGGCGTCAGTTTAAAATGCAAGTCTGTAGGCCTGAATACACCTTCAGAAGCCGGTGCCTGCACAGCAGCTCCGGATCCATCCAAGGTAGAGACATCTGCAGGTTCCATAGTCGAAGAAGCATATCGTGGCATACCAGACTCCGAATGGATCTCAGTAGAGGCCTGCGAATCTGAAGTAGCGGGTATCAGGGGCTGCAAAAGCGCCTCACTGAGTACCGGTGGACTGGCGACTAGCTTAATGGAAGCGTCAGCAGTTTTGGACCTATGCAGTCTGTCTCTGTCTGTCTATATCTTTACGTTTTTTTGGAAGATCGGTAGTCGGATGGCTTAACGAAGTCATTTTGGAGCACTGTTACCAAGTACCAAAATAATTTGCTGCAAAAATAGCCCGGGGACTGAACAAGGCACAAAACCGACAGCGAGGGACGTCGTGGTCTGGGCCTAAGCAAGGAATGCAGTTCGAACGAAAATCTTTATGAGGTACTTGCTTTCCACAGGTAAAACAATTGTTAACTTTTACTGACATTGGTTGGAGCAAGAAAAAAAGATCCCCAATGGGGTACTTATCTTTTTTTTTTGAAGACTTCGGTTCTGAAACTTGAAAATGTAAATTTCAGGAGTTGGCCGACCGGCACTTGCGAACTGCTTCTGCTTCGGGCACTGCACAGCAAGAAAGACTGATGTAATGGTGTCGGCTGCATGTTTTATACCCCTGATGACCTGACGTCATAAAAGAAGAGACAGCATCCGAAGCAGGAATCCAGGACTCTGGTATTCAGGCCGGCTGAGGGCTACCTGCAGGCAGATAACCCAAATGTGATGATTGGAACAGTGAAACTCGAAGAACATCTTTGTAATGACTGCATTAAGAGTACGCACATTCAATAAATCTGAAGATGGATGCTTATCTTACAGCTGCTGTAAAAAGATGCACAATTTAGGTATTAAAATGGTTGTTGTTAGCTTTTGCAGCAGGTTTTCTTGGACTTTTGCATGAGGCACTTCCTTCCAGGTGCATGTTTGCTAGGCACTGCCTCATACAAGCACAGCTTCATGCACTGCAGAACACCATCTCCAACACAGAAAGGATATTGCTAAGTCCAGCTCTACAGTGTAGAGGAAGAAGCCCTTACTATGACTCAAACAACCCAATTTTGATTAGAGCATGAGCACTGGAGAAGGTGGATGGGAGAAGGACTGAGTGGCTTGTGTAATCTCACCAACTCTTGGGAAGAGTAGAAGTGTGGTGTGTTGCAACACTGGACCCAGATGAGGGTGGGAAATAACATGAAGTGGATAGACTGGGGAAAAAGGTGCAACTTCTGCCAAGTTACATTTACAGTAGGCCACAGCTTCATGAAGTGGGTGTGTGCAGAAGTTTTCCCATTCTGGCTTTAGAAAAGTGAATAGCAGGGCCCTTGTTTTAGTGAAAATTCATGTCAGCTGCAAAGGGGTAGGGATTTAAACCACAGGGAAAAAAATAGGCCTAATGGCTGTACAAGGCTGATGGTTGGCAGGCAGTAGGGGATAAATGCATGATGAAAAAACATATAAAGGCTATTACTTTTGTTCTGAAAAAAGTGAAATAAGTAAGTCGCTTGACAGTAAAGTTCAAGGGGTAATTGTTCCAAGTGTTTGGTGCAGTGGTAGCATTGTCGCCTCACAGCAAGAGGTTCTCCAGTTCGATTCTCAGCTGGAGTGCCTTCTGTGCAGAGTCTAAAAATCAGAAAAAAATAAACAAACTAGGAAAATCACAAGCTAGAAGCTCTCAGTCCACTCCAACACGAGAAACGTAATTTGTTGTAATGTAATTTATTGTAAGCGTTTTCGCTGGAAAAAATTCTCCAGCTTCCTCAGACAAGAAACACTTTTACAATTAAACACACACTTTTAAAATCCCACTTAAAATACGAACTTTTTTTTATTTTTATTTTTTTTATTTAACATTTGTTGACCGGGAAAGTCCGACTAGGTTCCACAGATCCTGTTTTCAGCGGAGGCCCGGGGAGAAATGCTCCATTCCAGGTAGCTCCAAATGCTACCAATGAAGTTTGTTGAACCTCCTGATGTCATGCAAGCACATTAAAAATTAAAGCTACACGGGGTTAAACCATCACAATAGCCGTAATAGTGATTATTCAACCCAACAACATACTATTACTACAATACTGACAGCATTAAAAATTGCCAGTACTATTATTCTCTTCTAGGTGATGATTTGCGAATTATGCATGATTAAAAATACACTACATAACGAACCACCTACTACCCACAACGGGTTCTTACTATCCATACAGTTGTTGTTAATGAACAATAATGGAGCCAGTACTGAACTCAGTACTAATAGGTTGAAAATATCTGACATCCTAGTCAAACAAAAAAATGAAAATACAGTATAAAAAATAAGAAGTTATGTACCTACCATAACGTTCCATGTTAGTTGTCTTCTCTCGCCTTCTTTCTTGCTTGATGGGTTCGGAGCCGATCCCTCGGCTCCGACTCGGCACTTGCTAAAGCTCGAGAGTCACTTTTACCAGCTCGAGGCAGCCCCATATCCCATGATGCAAGGCGGTAAGTACCCAGATCTCGTTTGTTAATAAAGGGCAATAGCACCAAGCATAAAATACTTCCCAAAGGAAGAAGAAACTTACAGATGTAAAAAAGGACCAGGTCTGAATGGTCTTTAGCATAATAGTTTCTTATACAAGGTCTGTCCAGGCCAGGGGGAAGGAGGGAGGGTCGCAAGAAAGAAGGCGAGAGAAGACAACTAACATGGAACGTTATGGTAGGTACATAACTTCTTAATGTTAAGTTGTCAATCTCGCCTTCATTCTTCCTTCATGGGACCCCGTCCCTAGCACCTCTATCCTCGGTGGCTCAATGGAACAAACTCTTGAGGACTGTAGAGCCAAAACTGGCTCTGTCCCTGGAGGCCAAGTCCAATTTGTAATGGGAAACAAAAGTGTGAGGAGTAGCCCAAGTGGCCGCTGCACAAATAGAGTCCAAAGGAAGTCTAGCTTGAAAAGCAGTAGAAGTAGCTAAACTCGTAGATGAAAGTGGTGTAGGTTTTGAGCACAGCTGTTTTCCCCTGAGTATAAATTTCAGTGATGACCGAAGAAAGCCATCTGGACAAAGTCACTTTAGAAACAGGAAGGCCTTTTTATTATCCATAGGAAACAAAAAGTTGATCAGATTTTCTAAATTTTTGTTCTGTCCAAATAATATCTAAGTTGACGATGGACATCAAGATAATGTAGCTTTTGTTCAGCTCTGTCTGAATAGTTAGGAAAAATACCGGAGATCAATGGATTGATTCAAATTGTTCATTGAAGTGACCTTAGGTAAAAGGTTGGGTTAGTTCTCAAAGATACTCTGTCTTTGTGAAAAACCAAATAGGGGGGTCGAACCGAAAGAGCATGAAGTTCAGACACCCTCCTGGCAGATGTAATAGCCACTAGAAATAACGTTTTCCAAGAAAGATATTTCAGGGAACAAGAAACAGCCGGCTCGAAGGGGGGAAGAATCAAGGATGTCAGCACTAAATTTAGATCCCACTGAGGAGGAGGATTCCTGATTGGAGGTTTTAGTAGGAAAATTCCCTTCAAGAAGGCCCTGCATAGCCTATGGGACATAATATTATGATCTGCTATCCCGACATGAAAATTGGAAATAGCAGCCAATTGAACCCTGACTGTGGAAGAAGAGGAGCCTGCATGAAAAATCTCTGCTAAGAAGTCCAGAACTGCCTGAACAGGGGCAGTAAAAGGATCAATATTTTGGGCCTTAGCCCAATAAGAGAAACGTTCCATTTGCTTGTGTAAATCCTCCTGGTAGAGGATTTTAGTGAAGCTACTATGATGTCTCTAACTGGGTTAGAGATCAAAGGAAGCCTGGCTAAGGAAGGAAGTGGAGCAACCATGCTGTGAGGTTGAGAGAAGGAATTGACCGGTGCAGCTGACCGGATTGGTGAATCAGTAGATCTGGCACTGGGTCCAGATGCCACGGCTGCACCAAGAGGTGATGATGGAGGAACGGAACCAAACTTGTCGAGGCCAGTAAGGGCAATGAGAATCAATTTGGCTCTCAAAGCGGTAGCTTTCTGGATCACCTGAGGGATCAGAGGAAATGGAGGAAGGCATAAAGAAGTCCCTGGGGCCAATCCTGGGGCAGAGCGTCTCTGGGGGGATGGCCTGATAGAGGTAGAGGCAGGAGAAGTCTGGACATTTGCTGTTTTGGGGGGTAGCAAAAGATCGCAACATGGACGACCCCATTCCAGAAAAATCTCTTCCGCTATAGATTGCTTGAGAGACCACTCGTGAGGCATGAGGATAGCTCTGCTCAATCTGTCCGCTATAATGTTGGTTTTCCCAGGGATATGCGTTGCTACCAGAAACCGATGAGAGGAGATCGCCCATTGCCAAAGTCTGAGCGCTTCTCGACACAAGGGGTAGGACTTGGTTCCGCCCTGTTTGTTGATATACCAAACTACAGACATGTTGTCTGTGTGGACTGCAATTGTCCCTACGGGAAGAAAGTCATTGAGGGCTTGCAACGTTAAAAGCACTGCTCTCATCTCCAAGACATTTATGTGCAGATGGTACTCGAACGGTTGCCACGTCCCATGAACCATCCTGCCCTGATAATGACCCCCCCACCCGATCAGGGAGGCCATCCGTGGTGACAGTGGCTATCGGGGACGGAGGTACAAAGCACCTGCCTTGGTGAACCTGAGACGATGTGATCCACCAAGCAAGATGTTCTTTGCATGTCTGTGTCACCAGAATCTGGTGACGCATTGGAAGTTGCTGGTATGACCACTGTGTGAACAGCATCCACTGAAGAAGGCGCATGTAGAATCGAGCCAGGGGAAGAAGAGTAATGGCCGCAGCCATGAGACCTAATACCTTCAGAACCATTCTGGCCTGTATTTTCTTGCTGGCCAGAATGATCCTGACATGAGTCTGAATGTCTGAAACTCTTTGTTCTGTAAGGGTAGCTGACATCCGAACAGTGTTTAAGTTTGCGCCTATGAAGGTAATAGACTGGCAGGGCGATAAGGATGACTTTTCGAAGTTGATTGAGATGCCCAAATGAGAACAAAGGTCTATTGTGTAATCCCTGGCTTGTATAAGCTGATGTCTGGTGGTGGCTGACAGGAGCCAGTCGTCGAGATACGGAAACACCTGGAATCCTTGACGTCTCAGGTGAGCCGTGACCACTGCCATGCATTTGGTGAACACTCTGGGGCTGTAGTGAGACCAAAGGGCAGGGCTCTGAACTGGAAATGACTGGACCCCAGCCGAAAGCGGAGAAATCTCCTGGAGCGTCTGTGAATTTTGATGTGATAGTACGCATCCTGAAGATCTATTGAGCACATCCAGTTGTCCTTCTGTAAGAAGGGCAGAATTGACTGAAGAGTGACCATTCGAATCTTGTCTTCCTGACAGACTTGTTGAGTCTGCTGAGATCCAATATTGGTCTCCAGTCTCCCGTCTTTTGGGGACCAAAAGAACCTTGAGTAGATTCCGGGCTCTGAATGGTCTATTGTACCTGGCTGAATGGCTCTCTTTTGCAGTAGTTTTGCGATTTCTAACTCTGCAATGTCCCTTAGACCGGTGGTACATCTGGAAGGGAATTTGAGGGGAAAGGACTTTCCTCGAAAGGAATTATGTAACCCTTGGATATGATCGACTGTACCCATCTGTCTTGAGTGAGGGAATGCCAGGCTTCTGGGTACAGTGATAATCTTCCCCGACTGCCTCCAAGGAGGGACAGCCGGGCAACACCTCAGGGATGCTGAAAGGGCTTGTCAGAGAGAGACTCCCTGTTTCCCTGGTTCTTGGACCCCTCTGCCTCTAGAGCGCGTCTGTTATTGTTACCCCCTCTGCCTCTAGGGGTAAACTGACCACGTGAATCCGCGTGACTCCTTGGGATTTACGGAACCACATCTTCCCACCCTTCTGTCCTTTGGGATAAGGCCTAGAAGGGTGGAAAAACGGACTCCAACAGCAGAAAGAGTCTTGCCGTCCTGCTCGCACCTGGTCAAGGTTTCCTTCACCTGAGGGCCAAACAAAGCTGACCCATCAAAGGGAGAATTTGTGAAGGACGCCTTAAAGGGATCCGCAAAATCACATAGCCGCATCCAGGCTTGGCGTCTAAGAGCCACACCTGTGCCTGCGGCTCTACTCCCTCCATCCGCAGCATAAGATATTAGCCGCATGGAGGAGTTTGCAATGGAATTGAGGGTTCCTAGCTGAGAAGCAATTTTTTCTTGAGCCCCTGCAGCTGTAGGATCCTGAACTACTTCTCCCAGCTCCTTCAGGATATCCCTCTGGAGTCTGGTGAAGTGACATAGGTAATTCAGCGAGCATAGCAAAGGACGCTGAGGAAAACATCCGGTTACCGTACCTATCCATGGTCCTAGAGTCCTTATTAGGAGGATGAACGGGCACGGAAGGATCTGCAAGTTCCTTTTTGGTGGCCGCAGCCACCACCATGGCATCAGCGTGGACACCCTTAGTAAGGAATTGTTTGTCGCCGGGGCAGTGATAAATTTTGAAGGCCTCCTAGGGACTGGCTCTACAGAGTCAGGAGCTGCCCACACCTTCGTGCAATCACCTGCATAAGGGGTCGAAGGCGGAGATACCCAGGAGGTGGAGGGCCGAGATCCAAACGCCTCTAGGTATACTGACTCATCCTCAGAGGGATTGTTGGTGGGCCAGTTTCCCTCTGTTTCAGAAGTTCTAGGATGTCTGAGAAGGAGACATCCTCAGAGGGGATCTAGGGGATCCCTCTGACTCATCAAAGTCAGTATCCAGTGACAGACTCGGGGGAGTCTACATGCTTCCTCTTACAAGTCCTCTTCCTAGGAGGATCTCCCGAAACATCAGGAGAATCCTCGGAAGAGGGGAAATTCCCAATGGGAAACCTGAGGCGGAGGATCTCTGGGTCCTGTAGCAAGAGAAGTGGCAGAGATGTCAACAGGTACTATAGTGGGAGGAGCTACGGAACAGACTGCTGACTGATACCAGTGGCCAGTACACTCTTCATCACTCGAATGCTCCCCTCCCAGGCAGGTCCGAGAGAACCCGCTCAAGAGCTAGGAACTCCAGGGACCACCGAAGGGAAGTCTCCGAGGCAGATGTCGGAGCCGAGCTCACCAAGGCCGAGGCTCCAAGGGGAAGAGCGGGTTCGGACAAGGGTCCGATGCCACTCACCCCTCGGAGGAGACCATGGAAGCCCGACCACGAATCCCTCTAAGGAAGGTCTCAAGAGGAGATAAGAGTAGAGGCTGAAGGAACAGAAGGGGTATCCGTCCTCCAGCCGTAGCAGTAACCATTCCGAAGACTCCAACTCCAAACTCTGGGGTAGAGTTGAAGGAGGAACTGTAACGGGTGTGGACCAACAGTCGCCTGTTGAGACGGACTGTGTAACATTTGGGCCAGTACCTGTGACTTAAGTAATCTACTGACCACTCTCTCAAGGTCATGATCTGACAGTCTGGAAGACCTTGAAGATCGGCTCCGATGGCTCCGCTCTGATAGAAGAGGTGAAGCTGGAGCCGAAAGTATCGGCTCCAAGGAAGGAGACCTCGATCTCTTCCTGGAAAGAGCCATCGGAGCCGATACTATAGATCCTGTCGGAGCCGACCTCTCGGAGCCGACAGGAAGCCTCGATGTATCGGCTCCAGCCGGAGCCGATACAGCCACCAAAGTAACGGTGTCGGAGCCGACACCGATGCCTGTGCCACATGGGTGTCGGAGCCGACATCGAAGTGGACAATACAGATTCGGCACCGATAGCCATCGGTGCCGAAGGCTTTGTCAAGCTAGAATCGGCTCCAGCCGGAGCCGATCTCGACTCAGAACGAGTCGGAGCCGAGGCCGCAGGCTTAGATACAGAAGCCTGGGCCTTGGAAGGTTTTACTGATTTTGGAGGAGCCGACTTAGCCGGAGAGCCCTCCGGCTTAAGAAGGCCCCTAAGAATCAGTTTATTCCGTCTCTCCTGCAGGACTCTCTGGCTGAAGGAGTGACAAATAGCACAGGAGTCCTGCAGGTGAAGAGGGCCCAGACAATACAGGCAAGAAGTGTGACCGTCTGTCAGAGACATCTTCTGACAGCACGAGTCACACTTCTTAAAACCTGAGACCCTCTCCTTTGACATGGTGCTGAAACACAACACACACACACACCAGTCAAAATTAACTTAAACAAAATACCAAAAGGTATTCTATAAAAACCAACACACACACCCTAACAGGGGGGGGATGGGATAGGGAAGAGATTGACTAACAAAAATTAAAGGAGACAGGGAATTTCTGTCAGAAAAGGTAGAATATAAATTTAAAACTATCAATAAGGGTTTTTATGACTAAAAAGGGGCTTAATATCACAAAAGTGAACAACTTACCAGGAGCTGGTAAAAAGAAAACCTCCTAAGCGAAGCGGCAAACGAGATCTGGGTACTTACCGCCTTGCATCATGGGATATGGGGCTGCCTCGAGCTGGTAAAAGTGACTCTCGAGCTTTAGCAAGTGCAGTCGGAGCCGAGGATCGGCTCGAACCCATCAAGCAAGAATGAAGGCGAGATTGACAACTTAACATCTATATATATATATATATATATATATATATATATATGTATATATGTGTGTATATATATATATATATATATATATATATATATATATATATATATATATATATATATATATATATATATATATATATGTATACACACACACACACACTGAATAAAAAAATAAATGAAGAAGAATTTAAAAACATTTAAACATAAATGTGTATAAAATACACTAAACAAACAGATTATACTAAACCTTATTAATAAGAAAATACAAATATATAATTTTATCGACATTGTGACAGGCAATAAACACTTTGAGCTCACCTTATACAGCATATAAACCACATTTACCTAGCTAAAGCTTTCTTTTTTAATAAGCATTTTATAGACAATGCTTCATTTAACCCTGGTAAAGTGTGAGGTCCTGTCCGAATTTGCCATGCTAATTCAGCTTCCTCCAATGCCAGCTCCCAGGGACCCCCTCTTAAATTCCTCTCTATTTTTTCCAACACTACAAAGGAAAACCTATGCGTGGGCAATTCCAAAATATGTTTTGCTAAAGCATTCGTGATGACTAGATTACTAATACTATATATGTATATTTATAAATTCTTTGTTTAATTTTTCTTTCAGTTTTCCCTATGTAGGAGGCCTCGCAGTGGTCACAAACTGCTGCGTAGACTACCCCCTGAGAATTGCAATTGAACTTAGCATTTAGAACATATTCGTGGAGTTGGCTTGGGCCACATAGGGTTACAAGACAATAATTTGAATGAGTCCATGAACGGTATGGTGGACAATTCTACTCCATGGGTTCGCCGTTGTGAACAGATCAGGAATAATGAACAGCGACAGGTGCCTCAACAACATGAACAAACAGCTGGACTCAATCCTGCTGTTCATAGTAACAACACAAACCAACAGGATTTTCGGTTGAACAACGAAGTGCAGCAACAACATGTTTCGAACCATCAAACCAACAACAGGTGGCAGGGTCAGAACAGGAGATGGCAGAATCGGAGGAAGAGATAAAAAGAGACTTGCCACAAATTCTTGTAAGTACTGAAGGGGATTTTAAGATTTTTAACTTTAGTTCCCTTCGGGTGGACAAGGATATGGCCAACTTTTTTTCTAAAGGTTTGACTTTTGTGCCTGACAAGAGATCCATGAGGTAAGAGAGATTCAACTTGCGGACAAACAATTTAAGGTCCATAATGGTTTTAACCAAACTGGTCCTCTTGTCAGGCACAAAAGTCAAACCTTTAGAAAAAAAGTTGGCCATATCCTTGTCCACCTGTAGGGAACTAAAGTTAAAAAATCTTAAAATCCCCTTCAGTACTTAGAAGAATTTGTGGCAAGTCTCTTTTTATCTTTTCCTCCGATTCTGCTATCTCCTGTTCTAACCAAGCCGCCTGTTGTGTGCCGGTTCGAAACATGTTGTTGCTGCACTTCGTTGTTCAACCAAAAATCCTGCTGGTTTGTGTTGTTACTATGAACAGCAGGATTGAGTCCAGCTGTTTGTTCATGTTGTTGAGGCACCTGTCGTTGTTGATTATTCCTAATCCGTTCACTACGGCGAACCCATGGAGTAGAATTGTCCACTATACCGTTCATGGACTCATTCAAATTATTGTCTTGTAACCCTGTGTGGCCCAAGTCAACTTCACGAATATGTTCTAAATGCTAAATTCAATTGCGATTCTCAGGGGGTAGTCTACGCAGCAGTTTGTGACCACTGCGAGGCTTTCTACATAGGGAAAACTGAAAGAAAAATTAAACAAAATTTATGAACATACATATAGTATTAGTAATCTAGTCATCATGAATGCTTTAGCAAAACATATATAAAATTGTTTGTCCGCAAGTTGAATCTCTCTTACCTTATGGGGTCTAACTCTACATTGACTAACAACCTGAAAGTATCTAGTTTGTTCAACCCACAGTTGCAAGATACTCTAGCTCTATTTGAAAAAGCCTGTGAAATTGATTTCAGAAGGTTGTTGTTTAACAACACATGGTATGTAAACAAGCTCAAGAATATTACTAACGAAGAACTCGCATTTATTGAGCTACTGAATATATGTAAAGTACGGGTTATGAAACCCGATAAAGGGGGAGGGTTAATATTCATGCATCAGCATGATTCCATTAGTAGAATGCAGGCTGTTTTAGATAGTGCTATATATGAACAGATCAGCCTTAACCAAGCTAATGGTGCATACAGAACTATCAATAACATTTTAAATGATTTGTTTTTGGAAGGAAGTATCAACATTGATGTCCTACACTACTTAATTATGCCAGCACCCATTATTCCAAAGTTTTTTGGTACTCCCAAGATTCATAAGGACCTAATCAATCCACCTTTTAGACCAATAGTGGATGGTAGAGGATCCATTACATATGCGTGTGCTAAATTTGTGGATGCCAAGTTAAAACCAATTGTCAGATCTTGAGTTTCAAATCTGCCATGATTCTTGGCATTTTCTTGAGAATGTGAATATCTAATATGATGACAGTTTAATTTTCATTACAGTGGATGTCAAAGACTTGTACACTGTTATTCCCCAACAACTTGGTGTAGAATGGGTTAGGGAGTTCCTTTATCTCAAGGGGCTTGATAACAAAGACATTCACGTTATCGAAACATTGTTAGAGTTAGTCCTGAATAACAACTTTTCATTCTTTGAGAATCAGTTCTTTTTACAGAAAAGCGGGGTAGCCATGGGCACCCCTTGTTGAAGCAGTTTTGCTAATGGTGTTATGGCTTATTGGGAAAGAGAATTCTTATTTAAAAAGTTGAAATTCAGGGAACATGGAGCCTGGTACACACAATACCAGGATGACATGTTCCTAATATGGAAAGGTGAAGCATCTTTAATTCAATCATTCATAGATGAAATTACAATGTTTACCAACTTTTTAGAATTTACCTATCAAATAGGGTATGAAGAGATTGATTATCTTGATATCCACCTTTCAAAAGACTGCCTGAATACTAGATTCAGGACGACCATTTTCCGTAAGCCTACCTATTCAAATGCATTCTTGCATTTTTCAAGCTGCCACCCGCTGCATCAAAAGAAAGCGGTAGTCAAGGGGCAGGCAGTAAGGGCAGCAAGAATGGTTTCCAACTTTGCAGATTTCATCATGGAATGCAATTTTTTTAAATCTATGTTTAGTAAGAGGGGCTACCCACAGGCTTTTACTGAGTTCATCTTTGATGAAGTTATCAATAAAAGACGGACATTTCTCCCCCTTGGTGTCAAAAGGGTATGACATCAACCCCCTTCCATTACATTTAGAGGTAGAGAACAATCACTCTCGGGTTTCAAGTGCTAGGCAGGACATCAGATTCTTGACAACCTTTTCTTTGGATTCTCAATATATTAAAGAAATTATCATCAAAAATTGGGGGTTCATTCAAGATGACCATGGGTTAAGAAGAGTCTTTAGTCAAGTGCCCCAGTTCACACACAGAAGAGGCTCGAATTTGAAAAGTTTAGTTGAGAATCCTAAATAAAAACAGTCAAGGGTCATACAGGGATGTACAAATGTGGCAGATGCCACCAATGTAATTTCATTAATGTCACTAAGGTAATAAAATAGAGAATATGTTCTAAATGCTAAGTTCAGCTGCGATTCTCAGGGGGTAGTCTACACAGCAGTTTGTGACCACTGTGAGGCTTTCTACATAGGGAAAATAGAAAGAAAAATTAAACAAAGAATTTATGAACATACATATAGTATTAGTAATCTATCATGAATGCTTTAGCAAAACATATTTTGGAATTGCCCACGCATAGGTTTTCCTTTGTAGTGTTGGAAAAAATAGAGAGGAATTTAAGAGGGGGTCCCTGGGAGCTGGCATTGGAGGAAGCTGAATTAGCATGGCAAATTCGGACAGGGGCTTACACTTTACCAGGGTTAAATGAAGCATTGTCTATAAAATGCTTATTACAAAAGAAAGCTTTAGCTAGGTAAATGTGGTTTATATGCTGTATAAGATGAGCTCAAAGTGTTTACTGCCTGTCACAATATCAATAAAATTAAATATTTGTAAATTCTTATTAATAAGGTTTAGTATAATCTGTTTGTTTGGTGTATTTTATACACATTTATGTTTAAATGTTTTTAAATTCTTCATTTATTTTTTATTCAGTGTGTATATGTATATAGTTTTTTATACTTTATTTTCATTTTTATGTTTGGCTAGGATGTCAGATATTTCATCCTATTAGTATTGAGTTCAGTACTGGCTCCATTATTGTTCATTAACAACAATTGTATGGACAGTAAGAACCCGTTGTGGGTAGTAGGTGGTTCGTTATGTAGTGTATTTTTAATCATGCATAATTTGCAAATAATCACCTAGAAGAGGATAATAGTACTGGCAATTTTTAATGCTGTCAGTATTGTAGTAATAGTATGTAGTTGGGTTGAATAATCACTATTATGGCTATTGTGACGGTTTAACCCCATGTAGCTTTAATTTTTAATGTGCTTGCATGACATCAGGAGGTTCAACAAACTTCATTGGTAGTTCGTATTTTAAGTGGGATTTTAAAAGTGTGTGTTTAATTGTAAAAGTGTTTCTTGTCTGAGGAAGCTGGAGAATTTTTTCCAGCGAAAGCGTTTACAATAAATTACGTTACAACAAATTACGTTTCTCGTGCTGGAGTGGACTGAGAGCTTCTAGCTTCTGGTTTTCTGTGCAGAGTCTGCATGTCCTCCTTGCGCTCGTGTGGGTTTCCTCTGGGTACTCCGGTTTCCTCCCTGTTACAAAGACATACGTCTAGTGTTTCTCCTCGGGCCTCTGCTGAAAATTGGCTTTGGTCCAAGTCAGACTTTCCTGGTAAACAAATGTTAAAGTGTTCCGCCACATTAGATAACAGACAGTCGTAATGCTGTGCAACACTCTGGATTTTTAAACAGATAATCTTTGGACAAAAAGGAGGAAAACACAAAGCAGAGTATTTCAACTATACTTAAAACATAACAGTGCAAACAAAGAACAACCGAGTAAGTAACTCACCATAATGGTAGATGTTCCAATAGATCATCAGTGCAATAGTCTTAACATCTGGGACTTTCCCGCAAAGATCCCATCTGTCCATCCAGCCTACTAAACACCTCAGGATCCTTTCCTCAAGAGCCATAAGTCTGCCCTAAGTATGTGCCATGCTGGTATAACAGGTACGTACTTCTGTTCCATTTTCAGAGCTTTCTTGCCATGATAAAAAAATAAGTAGGATAGAAAAATAACATCCCAAGGAAAGGTCAGAAATCTGATATTAAAATATTACATGCAGGGTGAATTCTGAGAACAGAGGAAGTTTTATGGTGGGGGAGAGAAAGAAGTTAGGGAATACCCCACTCAAGCCGTAAGGTAAAACTTCAATTGTACACCCTTACACTGGACAGAGGGAGGGTATATGCACTGACATCTATTCGACTGATTAATTCAAACATCTTACCATAAAAGACGGCCTTAGCAAACCATACTTTTGGTCTACACTGAACATTCAGTTTGTAATGTTGAGTGAAGATGCGGACTGAGGGCCAAATGGCTACTTCAAGAATGTTTTTTTTTTTTTTTTTTAGTCTAACCCTTGCACGAAAACCCCTAAAGTAGCTATTGCTTTGGTAGAGTGGGCTTTAACTATTCATGGTAGCTACTTGCCAAGATTTGTATAACAGAAGAGAAATGCATTGCAGATTCATTTGGAAATAGTTTGTTTCCATATTTTTTTTAAATAGCATGCACAGAACTGTTACATGAGTACACACTGAATTTTAGAAAAGAAAAACTACTACAACATTTTTTTTCCATTTGTACGCATTGCACGGATATGATTTTGTCTTAAGAATTAAATTTACCATTACACAAATTGCTCAAGTCCTGCCTTTCCTGAAAAATCACTCCTGAACATTATTCTGCACATATTATTCCCATGAATTCTGTTTATTTCTATGTAATTTACTCCTTTCCTTTCCTAAAGATTCCATCTCCATGTCCTTATATCTCCTTTACAACATTCAACAATTCTGTTACATTTGGTTTTGTTTTTGATTTCTATTTTCTAATAATTGCTTTTTGGCAGCCAGCAGCATTAAATTTAGTAAGGCCTTACTACGTGTATGCAATTACGTTTAGAAATCTCAGGGCAAACCGATCACTTCCTTAGAAAATATGTTTTCCCAATAGTTCTGACAAAACACCCTGTAGGGAATTTCTAAAATCTATCACCACGTTACATTCCCAAAATACATGTTCTCAGGTACTCCTGTCTTTCTAATCACATCTTCATCACTTAAAATGCATTATAGTGTCTTTTTGGAAAACTGTCACCCAAGCTAATTA
This sequence comes from Protopterus annectens, assembly GCF_019279795.1. Lineage (NCBI taxonomy): Eukaryota > Metazoa > Chordata > Ceratodontiformes > Protopteridae > Protopterus > Protopterus annectens. The sequence continues at coordinate 1,344,250,603 of NC_056731.1, forward strand.
CTTCATTGATAAGACACCCCTTAGAGTTGGCCTGGTAGTCAAGAATCTGAGAATGTATGTATGCAGCAACCTGGCCTTTGCTCAACATATGATTAAGGTAGTAAGAAAATTATTCCATGTCGCCCAACTTATAAGTAAGGGCAAGGCATCCAGGTCCATGGAAGTCATACTATCACTCTATTTGTCCCTTTATCAGACCCATCACTGATTATATCTACTTCAGCATGCACCTGACCACACACATGCAACAGTTGGAATGCCCACAAAGATTCATTATCAGAAGAATCCAGGGTATAACCACATTGTCCTATATGGATGGTCTTAAAGCCCTAGCTATATACTCTGTCTCCTTCAGGATACTGAGAGGAGATCTATACCTGGCATAAAAGGCATTCTCGGTTTTTGCACATTTGCAAAATGAACATCATCAGAATCACTAGATCCAAGGACTTAAATTTTGCTTGTGACATAAATAAGACATGCTAGCGAGACAGATGCGTGTCTCAGAGGATCCAAAGCTCTGGAACAGGTTCCCCATCCATGAGAAGCAGAGTCCATCTCTAACACTACTTAAGCATAACCTTGAACAATGGATGGGAAATCAGAAACGTGCACGGTGTCTGACCCCCATATCACTTATAGACAGAGGTAGACAGTACTTCCTGAACTAACATACCCCCCTCTTCCCACATAACCTTGAGAAACTTCCTAACATACTCCCTTCTTAATAAACGCCCATGAAACATAGGGACAGAAATGGGTTGGGTTGCATGGCTAGGCTTATAAAGGTCATGGTAGTTGTTAGCCTACTATATACCTGTGAATCTATGCTGTCCATTTGTGGAACAATTCTCTGTGAAATCTATAAAAATACCTAGGCAAACTCTTTCATGCAAGGATCCTAAACTTTATAAATTTTGTTGCCGTCCTTCCTACCATCAATATACTCCCTAAAATGCAACTCTTTTGGAGCAAACAACAAAGGAGTTTTGTTTATCAATGCAGCCGGTCACTTTCCTCTGGTGTAGTATATATTTAAGCCACATTTCACTCAATTTACCCACCTTATGATAACAGGGACTGAGGACTGAAGTGACCTTCACAATGCACACAACACAAAGTCATGTTACAGTGCAAAAAACTGCAAATTGTTAAAGGCAGTACAAGTTTAGAGAACCACAAAAGCCCCTCAACATATTTGCGCTGCCTAAACCATGTGAAAACAATTTGGGTTACCATCAAGAATGGAAAAAAACAACAAAAAAAAAATGATTTTAAAAATGGAACAATTTGCTAGGCTCTGAAGAAATGGAAACAGAATTTTACTTTTTTAGTCACTAAAAAACAGGATCCCTATTCTTTACCAGTGGATAAGGAGAAAGATGCTGAAATCTTTCCCCTGTTCTGGATTGTGCAGACCATAAAATAAGACATGACTAAATTATGTTTAGCAAGGACCTCAGTCCACTACACTAGGGTCCTGCAGATGGCATCTACCTTTCTGGGAGCAAAGGATGTAATGCCTGTGTACCTTTACTCTACGAATATGGCATCTTGACTTGGTACTCCTCCTCCTCTTTTCCCAAAGAATCAAAAATATGTTTTTGTGGAGAAAAGTAAGGGGATGATGGGCCAGTCCATGGAGAAATTAATTTGCCTTAGATTTCTCCAACTGAGCAGTCATAAGACTTGGAGGTATAGGTAGCAGAGGAATCAATGTCCTTAACTGTCTCAGAAATAAGGGCCTTCTTGGGCCACTGAGTCCCACTCTTAGAACAGAGAGGTTAAAGGTGGTCTTCCTTAATCCCTAACTCAAAACTAAGTGGATCTGCATTAAAAGGATGCATGTGAGGTCAACTAAGTAATAGAGGAGCAGTAGAGAAGAAGGGTGTGCCCAAAAAAGACGCACAGGGACAAGGCTGGGAAGAACTGAATATGAACACCAAAAAGCTGTCTGGCATCCAGTGCTTGCACCTATTAAATGAGCACTGCTGGCAAGGAAGGACTCAGTAGATGGTTTTCAATCTGGGCAACTTAGAGATGCTTGGATTAGGGGAAGGCCCAGGGAGAGTGGCTCTCTATAATGACTACTACGACTTAGCAGATGTCAGGGTATTCAAGGGGTTACTCTAAAGGCAGAGGTGGTCATTAAAACATCTGGCTGTAAAAATGTAGTTTTGCCTGGGTTAACAGTGCAGGATACACTCTCCAAGATTACTGCTATGAATGCACCTCTTTAAAGCCCCAAGCCATCAGCCAAAGAGGAGGGCGGGTGCAAGTCTGTCTTATCACTAATCGATTAACAGCTGGTAAGAAAGTGAGAACTGTGAGACAACTTCTCAGATAGACACACACACACAAATCTTCATGATTCTCTGATTGATTCCTCTCCACACATTTCATCTTCTCATGGTGTTCTGCTTGGATCAATTACATGAGGGACCCTCCCTGCCAATCTCTGTCCTTGACACACTCAATGAGTGCTATTTTGCAAGATGTAACATGGATCTGTCTGAAGCACCTTTGTGACTTACAAGACAATAGAACATGCTTTTACTTTTCAGGCTTTTCGTCTGTGATGAATAAGTCAAATTTCCGTTTCTGCAGTTTTCTTGTGTTCAACTAAGTTTCCACACAGCAGCAGAACTGCTTTTGGTTTGAAGTAAACCATTTTCTACTGAAAAAAATAAACTCTGAAGGCAAAACTTACCTTCAGCTGGTCAGATTAAAATACTGATACTTACTACATCATCTTACACTGTACTTATTCCCCAAGTAAAAGCAGGGCTATTTCAAGCATAGCTAGATCACGGTCAAATGGGACCCAATGCAGGGTAATGGATCAGCCCCCCCACCACAGCCATTCCAGTGTCCAATTACTATTTCTCCCCAGTTACATTAACAGTGTTCAAATCTGTCAGTGAACATAATATTTTCTTCTTTACTTCTACAATGATTACAGACATTTGGATTTAATTTAAAACTTTTATTTCAAACTTTATAGTACTAATACTGATTGCCATTTGCTAAACGAAACTATACAGTCTCGCAATGAACAGACTAGGCATGAACAGTAAACTACTCTGACTCTGAAACTCACATTCGTTGAAACCCACATTCAAAGAAAATGCATTTGGCCAGTGATGGATTAAATTTACTTTTGGGCTGTTTAGTGCATGTGTTATTTGATTCACCATCCTTGTATTATTATTATATTAAATTATATTCTTTATATAACATAGCACCAGCCAGACAGACAGCTAAGACAGACAGACAGACACACAACAAACACACACACACATCGTCATGGCAGTAAGCAGCAGTAGTAGTTATCCACATTTCAATTCCATGCAAAAAGCAGCAACAGGAGGAAAAGGAAACTTGTGTGTGTGTGTGTGTGTGTGTGTGTGTGTGTGTGTGTGTGTGTGTGTGTGTGTGTGTGTGTGTGTGTGTGCGTGCGTGTGTGTGCGTGCGTGTGTGTGTGTGTGTGTGCGTGTGTTGCATTTAAGACGCATGCACAAATGTGGAGTGTTCCCCTGGAAAAGATTATGCATTTTTTAACTGTTTTAATTAAAAATGAAATGTGGCATCTCCTGGCTAGCTGAAATACTACAGTAGAAATTATGAAATATTTGCTTTAATAGTTTATGCATATGCAAGCAGAGGACAATTTTTCAGTAGAAACGGTTCAATTCCACCCAAAAGCAATTCAACTGCAGCATGGAAAGTTAGCACAACACAATAAAGCTACAGATACAGAAAACTGATTTATTCAACACTGTGAGGGAAACAGACAGGAAGCCTGAAAAGGAGAGACTGTTCTACTCTCCTGCAAGTCACAGAGGAAGAAGCCTTTAAGGTACTGAAATTCTTAAATCTTCTTGAAGAGGAAAATGGCAAAACAGCATTGCTTAAACAAAGGACTTCTGTAATTACTGTTAGCCCAAAAAGTGCCCATCATTTATTCTTAAGAGTACTTGTTATAGCTGAACGGCAGACTCAAAGATAGTATTTGAGGAGATGCATGATTCATAACAGATAAAGCAGTTTGTAATACAAGAAATTAAAAACTACAGAGGTTTTTAAAAGAATCTGACTTGATCTCATCAGAATGTGATGTAGATCAAATTAAATTACTAGTACCCACTTAAAAATTAAGTCAAAAAACGTATATGTAAAAGATTATTTCAAATAAACAGAATAAAATAAGAGTTAGACAAACCCATTATATATGACAGAGAGAAAAAAACTCACGAGATAGGAGAAAAACAGCCAAGAGAACAACATTACAGAATGTGCCACTGAAATTTAAGCTGTCCTTATTAGATTTGGCTATAAGCACAACAGAAGGCACTACTCTATGTTTAATTCATTCTGTAATTTATATGCTAGAAAAGCATGTTTCAAAGATGTGTAAAATAAAAAAAAATAACTGCATTCAAAACAGACTGCATTTTGCTGAAAAGATGAAATGAGTTGTTCACAAAGATCATCTGAAAAAACTTGATGTAGTTACGTCTGAAATGCCTCAAGAACTGAAGCAAGAATGCAAGTAAAACTGTTAAAAACAGAAGTACCAAAAATTAACAGAATGTTAAACACACCAGAGATGGGTGAAAAATATAAAGTACAGTTTTGTACCTACCATAAATGTAGATGTCCGAACTGGATAGCATCTGCAGTCATAACAACTGGGTTGTCCTGTCGTCAGGCAGCCCTTCGGTCGGCCGGATTCCAAAGTCCGGGTCCGGCTTCGGCTGATGTCGCACTTCACCCGACGTCATCTCTGCTGGTCTTCGGGTATAAAGGCATCAGCCGACGCCATTTTCTTCAGTGTTTCTTGCCCCAGATGCCAGTTGCCCTCTTGGAAGGCTAAATTTTGGGTAAAAATGCCAATGTTCCCCAAAGGATAGAAGGCAAACACATTTTAAGCATGTATGTACATATATACAAACAAATACACCATAAAAGACTCCCCCCCGCCAGCTAGCTATTAGGAGGGTAAATACCCTAGGAGTACCACAGAGGGGAAGGAGGAGGGTAATCCTGACTGCAGATGCTATCCGGTTCGGACATCTACATTTATGGTAGGTACAAAACTGTACTATGTCCTTCATGGATGCATCTGCAGTCATAACAACTGGGTAGAATACCATAGCCAACTAGGGAGGAGGAAGAATAGATTATGGTGTGGTTAGCATCCCTTGCAGTACAGCAGTGGCAAACCCTGCTCGGGATCTGGAATACAGAGGTAAATTATAATGCTTGGCAAATGTATGCACGGAGGTCCAAGTAGCCGCCTCAATAATGTCCTTGGTTGCCACTCCTCGTAAGAAGGCTGTGGTAGTGGCTGTTGCTCTTGTAGAATGAGGTCGTATGTTCTGTGGAATTGGTTTTCCATGGAAGGAGTAACAGAATCGTATGCAATTTCCTATCCATTTGGAGATTGTCTGTTTGGAAATTGCTTTTCCTTCCTTCCTGTTGCATAGGCTACAAAAAGCTGGTCAGTTTTTCTGTTACTTTTTGTTCTGTCCAGGTAGTAGCGTAGCTGTCTGTGTACATCCAAGGTATGCAGCATTCTTTCCCCTCTGTTTTGTGGGTTGGGGAAGAAGGTAGGTAGGCGGATTGCCTGGTTTAAGGACACTCTGGATACCACCTTAGGCATAAATGTAGGATTAGTCCTCATGGACACTCTGTCTTGGTGGAAGATTAGGAAGGGTTGTACTGCCATTAGGGCCTGAAGTTCAGAAACCCTCCTTGCTGAGGTTATTGCCAGTAGGAAAGCAGTTTTCCATGAAAGATGCTGTAGGTCTGCTGTTGCTGCTGGTTCAAAAGGTGCAAGTGTCAACTTTTCTAGCACAAAGTTCAAATCCCAAGCTGGCAGTGGTGGTTTCCTAGGAGGTTTTACATTCTTGATCCCTCTGAGGAACTGCCTGAGTAGAGGATGTGAGAAGACAGGTGGATCAAAGCTGTATTCTGCTGAAATAGCTGATGCATGTATCTTGATGGAGGAATAGGACAGGCCTGTATGTAGAAGCTCTGCCAAGTACTCCAGAATGTTAGCCATATCTATATTCGACACATCCTTCCCTCTTTCAGCACTCCAAATGACAAACCTTTTCCATTTCCCTGCATAGTTTCTTCTTGTTGAAGGTCTGCGGGCTTCAAGGATAATGTCTTTAACCCTTTGGGAGAGATCTGGAATAGTTGCTGCTATGTGATGTGCCATGCAGTCAGCTGCAACGTTTTTAGGTTTGGATGCATGATGCTGTAGTTGTTCTGAGTTAACATCAAAGGCATCAGGTGTATTGACCACATTTTGTCCCGAGACATGCTCCTCAGCAATGGGTACCAGTGTTGTCTTGGCCAGTTTGGAGCTATCAGGATTATCCTTGGACGTTCCTCCTTGATTTTTAGTAATACCTTGTGTATCAAGGGAAGAGGTGGGAATGCATATGCTGTCAGGCCTTTCCAGCTGAAGGAGAGCGAATCCACTTTCGATGCAAGTGGATGGAATGTCCTTGTGCAGAATTTTTGAGCTGGTGGTTGAGAGGGAAGCGAATAGATCTATCTGTGGCATTCCCCATTTCTTTGCGATGGTCTTGAAGATGTCCGGGTGTAGCATCCATTCGTGAGCATCCGAGGTGGTTCTGCTTAACATGTCTGCTAGAGTGTTCTCCTTTCCCGGTACAAACATTGCCTGTAACTGGATGTTGTAGCTGAGTGCCAGGTTCCAAAGGTCCAAAGTCATTCTGCATAGGGGTATGAATGAGTGCCTCCCTGTTTGTTGATGTACCACATGACTGTGGTGTTGTCTGTCCTTATCATCAAATGGCCTTCTTTGAGAAATGGTCTGAATTTTGGATTGCCAGTTTTACTGCCAGCATTTCTTTTAGGTTGATGTGCAGGTGAAGCTGGTCCTGCGCCCACAATCCTTGCACGCATTTGTCCAGCATGTGAGCCCCCCATCCTAGGTCTGAGGCGTCTGTTGTGATGGTTTGGCTTGCTTGATATTTGTGAAAGGGTAAGCCTGGGTTTGACTGGCATGCTTGAGCCCACCATAGGAACTCCTGTTTTAGGCATGGAATTAGTGGAATTTCTGCTTCTAGGCTGTGCCTGTGTTGGGACCATAAATTCTTTAGGTACCACTGTAGTTTTCTCATATGTAGTCTGGCATGTGGAACCAAGATTATGCATGATGCCATGAAGCCCAAGACCTGCAGAACTTTTCTTGCTGTTAGTTTGTTGTGGTTTGTTAGTGCCAAGAAGTAAAGAGGGAGATCTTTTTGTTTTTCTGCAGTTAGGAATGCCATTTGTTTTACTGTGTCCAATTCCACGCCCAAGAATGTCCTTGTTTGGGATGGAATCAGCCTTGATTTTTGCAAATTGACTGTGTATCCCAGTGCTTGTAGCAAGTAAATGACCCTTTGTAAATCTGTTGTCAGCTTGCTTTTGTTGTCCCCTTGTAGCAGGCAGTCGTCCAGGTATGGATAAATTTGGATTCCCTGTAGTCTGCAGTGGGCGATTACTGATGCCAGGCATTTTGTGAATACTCTGGGCAGTAGATAAGCCAAAGGGCAATGCTGAGAATTGATAGTGCTCTGATCCTGCAAGAAATCTGAGGTATCTTCTGCAAATTGGTCGAATGGGGACGTGCAGGTATGCCTCCTTGAGATCTAGAGTTACCAGCCAACACTCCTTGCCCAGCATGGGAAGAAGTTGCTGTAGGGTCAGCATCTTGAATTTTGGGACAATGATGTATGTGTTTAAGGTGGACAGATCGAGAATAGGTCTCCAACTTTTTCCTTTCTTGGAACTAGGAATAGTCTGGAGTAGAATCCTTTGCCTTGTTCTGTTATTGGTACTCTTTCCACAGCTCTCATCTTTGTTAATTGCATTATCTGCTGTAGAGCTTCTGTTTTTGATTTGGAGGTAGGTTTGGCATTCCTCTTTTGACTGGTATAGTGTGGAAGTGGAACCGGTAACCTTGGTCTATGGTTTGCAAAATCCACTTGTCTTTTGTGATATAGTGCCAGTTCTTTGAAAATAAGGTTAATTTTCCGCCTAAGGGTGCTGCTATTTGTTCCCTGGTAGGCGGAGTTAGAATCAAGTCACTGTGATTGCCCTGTTGTAGTGGTAGTGGCTGTGCCTGTGGCTCTGTTATTACCTTGCCACTGTCGTCCTCTGTAGGCACCCCCTCTAGATTGATTTCTGCCTCTGGAACGTCTATTCCTGCCCCTTTGGGATCTTGTGGAGTCAGGAAAGGACCAATTTTTGGCAGGCCAGTTGCTGCTAAACCTTGGGGGCTGAACCTGCAAGAAATCTTTAACCGTTTGTACAGATTTTGCCTTTTCTTCCATTTTCTTCATTACCTGCTGGGCAGGTGTACCAAACAAACTGGTCTTATCCATAGGAGCATCTAATAACTTAGCTTTAACATGATCCGGTAAACTTGTTCCTTCAACCATGCATGTCTTCTTATCACTGTGCCAGTCATGGCTGATCTAAATGAAGCCTCCAGTGCATCATAGCCACATTTTAAGGAATGGTTACTAACCTGTTGTATGTTATTTACCATTTCTAATAGATTTTTCTTATCTATGGAGTCATCAGAGGATAGCTTTTTAGTTAACTGATCAAGCATAAACTCTTGGTATTGTATCATGTGAAACTGACAGTTTAAAGCTCTAGCTGAGAGAGTAGCAGAGGTGTAAACCTTTTGCCCCATCTGTCTAAAGACCTGGCTTCCCTTTCAGAAGGAATAGGGTTTTGCTGTGGTTGAGGCTACTGCCTTAGGGCCCTGGGATATAGTTTCGGGTCTGCAAGAGGGGCCTTGTATAGGTGATGATGAGTGTCTGGCACCCTGTAAAATCTATCTGGTTTTGCAGGTGCTGGAGGTAAAGAATCTGGTGCAGTGCAAACATCATTAAATGCATCGTCCACAACAGAGAGGACAGGAGGTATAGCTAAGGGCCTGTGTTGTGGTAGGTGCAGAAAAGTCCTAAGTCTTTTCTGGAGTCTGAAAAATCCTGTTCCTGCCATTGGAATTGTTCTCTCATGGCATGTAAGGTTTCCCCAAAGGAGAATTCTTCTAGTGGGGAAGCAGCTGGAATGGATTCTTCAGCATCTGAGTCCTCAAAATTGGAAAAAGGAGCCTCTGGCTGGTCTGTAATATCTGAGTCTTCCAGAATCATCAGAGGACACAGGCTCGAGGGGCTCTGCTCTAGGTCTCTTTTCTGGGGGCTGAGAGGCCCTGTCTGGGTGAGATTGAGATCCCCTAATTAAGGATATTAAATCTTCTGCCAGAGTAAGCATTTGTGAACTAGAAGTGGGCCTGGTTGAGGCGGGTTGACCAGGCACTGATTTAGTCGATTTGGCTGCTTTAGCCCTGGCTAAGGCCTTAATAGACATGGCTGCAGGAGGCCTAGCAGCACCACGTGCTGGGGTAGAGACATCCAAAGGGATGGTGTCTGATAAGTCACTAGTAACCACTGTAGTAGGTAAAATTTCTGAGGCCGATTCAAGTAAGGTAACCGGAACCTCAGTAGTAGTCATTGCTTCGCTGTACTCTGATCACTTTTCTCGGTTTCCGCCGCCACCGAGACACTCGCGGTTTGCTTAACCATGGTTTCGGCCGAAACCGCGGACCGCGAGTGTCGGTGCTTTTCTTTGCGTTTTTTAACAATTTGGGTAGTCGGAGGATCCGACGGCATAATGTACGCAAATTCAGAGCCGAAAAACTGTTCAGCAAACTCCGACCGACGTCTAAGCGTTCGTCGGTTGAAAGAAGCATAGGCCGAACAGGCTGCTACGTCGTGGTCTGGGCCTAAACAAGGCAAACAGTAAGAGTGGAAATCTTTATGAGGTATTTGTTTCCCACAAGTTAAACAGTTATTGACTTTTTCTGACATTGGCTGAGGCAAGAAAGAGTCCCCAACGGGGTACTTAGCTTTTAGAAGTCTTCGAAGGAGTATTCGGTAGTAGTAATCTCTGGATCTGACCGACCGGCACTTGCGAACAGCTTCTGCTTCGGCCACGCGCAAGAAAGACTGAAGAAAATGGCGTCGGCTGATGCCTTTATACCCGAAGACCAGCAGAGATGACGTCGGGTGAAGTGCGACATCAGCCGAAGCCAGACCCGGACTTTGGAATCCGGCCGACCGAAGGGCTGCCTGACAACAGGACAACCCAGTTGTTATGACTGCAGATGCATCCATGAAGGACATCATCACTCTTGAACATTCTTTTAAAGTATCAAAACTGTTTTTGTTATATTTTAGCCACTAGGTACAACCACTGCATCATAAACTGCTGTCAAGTGAATTTAAAGGTAACCATTTGAGATGACAGGACCCAGTAGAGCAGGTCTGGAAATATGGAGACTGAACGGCCAAAAAACAGTCTCACTAAGTTTGAGATGGATTTCTTGAAATTTTCCTTTTCTCCAAGGTATGGCCATCTTGGAGTTATTATACATCTAGTATGTGCGGCACTATGGACTGCTCCCACCCTGCAAAAAACTTTAAATCAGAACAGCGACGCTCAAGGTTGGCTGCTCTTCTGCATTTCCATTCTTTTTTTTTTTTTAAGGGTGTGTCAGCACTCAGCATTTTGTGTGCTGACATTTCAATATGGAGTCAAATGCAAGTAGTACAAATTTTTTTTTTTTTCCAAAAATCACAGCACTTGAAGTTAATCCTCTTTGTACTGTTGCCATACAACTTGTAGGATACTTAGCTTGGTACAACAATTGCAAAGTCTAAAAGCAAAGAATGCATTGGGTGCTCCAGTTTCCTCTCACATCCCAAAAACATGCTGTAGGTGGATTGGACACATTAAACTGGCCCTAGGTGTGAATGTGCGTTTGCCTTCAGTGGAAGGTTGGGTGCCGGGTTGGCAACTCGACACCGTAAAACTTCACTGCCAATCATGAGCGGACAGGTGATCTGCTGTGGCGACCCCTAACCGGGAAAAGTCGAAAGAAGAAGAAGAAAAGCAAAGAATGCATTCAAACATATGTCCAACAGACACATGTCCAATACTATCCAAAGCCACAGCAAAAACATCCTGCTTGACTATGCTCATTTATTTGCAGAATTAGGAAGCCTGCCCTAATGGGTTCCTGCCCGTTTATCAAAAGGAGTGTTGACGAACATAAAAAGATTGAAGAAAGTGCGAAAAAAACTACATTTGTTGACAGTGGAATTTTCATCTTTCTCCATTGTTATACGATCTCTGACTTTGTATACAGTGAATGGTGGGGGTGCAGGGGATTTGCTCTCACCCCTGAAAAAAAATTCCTTGGACATTTGGCAAAAGTAGTTTTGGCAAACATTTTTTGAAGTTTTGTATGTTCTTCGAAAGTAGTGTTGTTGAGTCGACGTAATTATGCCAGAATATTAAATGAGAACAAATCCTGATGCAATTCCAGTGATATAAGCTCCAAAGAATGTATCATTATTTCTCAGAAGTACAACACAACAGGAAATAAACAAAAGTTATGCACTTATCATAAAGACAGATCTGTGTTGTCTGCCTCTCTGCTTCTATCCTTCCTCGAAGGATAGGACTTCAAATCCAACCTCGGATCTGATTTTTGCCACTCAAGACTTTAGAATCCATAGCTCAGGTTCCTCTCCTTACCCATGATCTTCTCCTATAGCCAGTATTACCTCAGATCAAGTTTGCCTGCAACCCCAGAAAAAGAAAAACAGCACCTAAATAAACCTTTGGAGCTGAAACATCATAAGACTTTACTGAAGAGCTTGACCATACTGTCAAAGCCAGAAACCAAGGGGATTATCTTTCATAGAATGGAAGGGAGAAGGAGAGCAGAAAGTTGACAAAGGATGAAGCAGACAACACAGAGCTATCATAATGGCTAGTGTAAAATTTTTGTATCTGATGTCTCTTCCATCCATTTCTCAACAGATAGGACAGAGTCCCAGCTACTTAAACCTCGGGGTGGTCTCATGGGAAGATACTCCAGAGAATGGCTGTACCAAAGGCCACCCTACTCCTGTAGATCAAGTCCAGATTATAATGAGAAATAAATGTGAGAACACTGGGCAAAGTGGCTGCTGCGCAAATATCTTCTAATGAGGCCCTGGAAAAAAGGATGAGGAGGTTGAGACAAACCTGGTTGAATGAACCCTGACTAGTTTTGGGCAGGGTCAAGTTTTATTCTCTACAGACAAAAGAAAGCCAGTCTGATAGCCATCCAGCTAAGGAAACTTTGGAAACTCTCCATCTCAGCCTTAGAAAAGGAAACAAATAGTTGTTCTGTCTTCCTGAAGGATTTAGTAGGATGGAAGTAAAAATGAAGTTAGCCATGTACATCAAAGCAAGTGTAGAACATACCTCTCTACTGGAGAAATAAGGAATGAAAACTGGAAGTTTAGCGCATTGGTTCAGTGAGGTCTCAGATACTACTTTGGGAACAATGGATGGACTGGCTGTAAGGGACACCCTATCTTTGTGGAAAATGATACAAGGAAGATTGCAGGAGCACGCTTGTAGTTCTGATATTCAGTATGCTGACGTTATTGCCACTATAAAAATCGGTTTCCAAGTCAAAAATTTAATGCCTACCCTGGCAGCAGGTTCAAAGGGAGGGTGGGTCAAGGCCTGAAGAAAAACAGTCCTATCCCAAAGAGGAGTAGGGTCCCTTAAGGGGGGGGGCATCTAAGGAAGATGAGGAAGTTATCCCTCATTAAAGCTTTACTAAGTCTAAGAGAAACTGATGTCTCATGATTTTCTTCAACATGCAAATTGGAAATGGCCACTAACTTCACCTAAGGGGTAGAATAACTCCCCCCCAACTTGGAAAATGGACACCAGAAAACAGACTGCAGGGAGAGGAGCTGATTGAGGATCCAAATAATTTTGGAAGGCCCACATTAAAAATCTCTTCCACTTACGGCCCACATTAAAAATCTCTTCCACTTACTTTTGTAAATTCTCCTGTTAGATGATCTCTGTGAAAAATGAATGTGGATTATTGAGAAACAGAACCTGCACTGCTGGAAGGATGAAAGAGATGTCCTGGATTGGGATTACAGCACCCATCTGTGTTTATGTGTGGGTTTGAATCAAATGAGGTCAGAGAAAAGGGAAACTACACTTAACAAAGGTAGAATGGGGTAGAGGATAACAGTGATCTTCCTCTCTGATGTTTTCTGCAGAAACTCTGGAAGGAGGAAAGGCACAGAGAAGACTGGGAAGCCAAATGTGTGTCAGAGCATCCTTCGGTGACTCCCCTTTCACAGGGATTATGGCAAAGAACCTGATGTACTTGGTGTTGTGGGGAGAGGCAAAAAGACTGTAGTAAGGCTGGCTCCATTGATGAAAAATCTGTTCTGCCACTGTCGGATTGAGGAACCACTTGTGAGGTAGGAAAGACTTGCGCAACCTCTGTGTCAGAAAAAGAAGTTACGTACCTACCATAACGTTCCATGTTTCTTGTCCTTCATCTCGCCTTCCTTCTTGCTGGTTGGGTTTGTAGCCGATCCTCGGCTCTGACTCGGCCGATTTACTAAAGCTCAAGAACTTTTACTGACTCGAGGCTACCCCTTATCCCAACATGCCTAGCGGCAGCTACCCAGATCTCATTTGTATGTAAGCAAAAATGAAGGCCAGCACCAGGGACTCGAAGCAAATATTATTTATTGATGTTAACTCACATTAGACATATATAGTAAAAAAATTTTATTTTATTTATTTTTTTTTTACTAAGCTCTTATACATCAAGATAGGAAGGATAGAGGAGAGGACAATGTATGGTTAACTAACCTGGTATGTCAGCAGGAAACTCAGCCAGTGTAACCAATAAAGAACTCCTCTCGAACCACCAGGAATGGGGAAGGAGGGGATGACGCAAGAAGGAAGGCGAGATGAAGGACAACAAACATGGAATGTTATGGTAGGTACATAACTTCTTTATGTTATGTTGTCCCATCTCGCCTTTGTTCTTGCTGGTTGGGACTGCGTCCCCAGCACCTGGTTCTTGGGTGGCTCACTGGAACAAACTCTTCAGGACTGTGGAACTAAAGGATGCCCTGTTCTGGGAGGCCACATCCACTTTGTAATGAGAGATAAAGGTATGAGGATTTGCCCATGTTGCTGCTGCACAGATTGAATCTACAGGTAATTTAGCTTGAAAGGCAACAGAGGTGAGTAAGGCTCTGGTTGAATGTCCTCTGGGTCTTCCTGGAAGCATCTTTTTACACAAACCATACCAATAAGTGATTGTGTCTGACAGACATTTTGATAATGTCACTTTAGAAACTGGATAACCTTGCTTATTGTCAGCAAAGGATATGACCAATCAGTCTGATTTTTTGAGGTCTTTGGTCCTGTATAAATAAAAATGTAATTGTATATGAACATCCAATTGGTGTAATCTATACTCTGCCTTGTTGCCATAATTGGGGAAGAACACAGGAAGCTCAGTGGAGTGATTTAAGTTATACTCTGAACAAACCTTAAGCAAGAAAGAAGGACTGGTCCTTAGAGAGACTATCTTTGTGAAAAAGGAGATACGGCAGGCGGACAGACAAAGCATGTAATTCAGAAACCTGTCTAGCTGAGGTTACAGCAACAAAAACGTTTTCCAAGATAGAAACTTCAAGGGACAAGATGCTGCTGGTTCAAAGGGGGGCAGAATCATTGAAACTAAAACCAAGTTTAGGTCCGGGGGGGGGTTCTCTTACCAGGTGTCATAAAAACACTGTACCTCGTAAGAATGCTCTACACAACTTTTGGGACAATGTTGGAACCCAAGTCTCCTACTTGAAAATTGGAGATGGCAGCCAGATAGCTGCAACTGCCCCTTTTTTGAAGGTTTCGGCCAGAAAGTCAAGAATCTTGTGAACAGGAGCCGTAAAAGGATAAATGTTATTTCTTTTGGCCCAGTAAGAGAACCTGTTCCATTTGCTAGTGTAAATCCTCCTGGTAGTGGGCTTGTGGGAGGACACTAGAATGTGTTGTACAGCAGGGGAAATGTTTGGGAGCCTGGCTAAGGCTGGAAGTGGAGTAACCAAGCAGTCAGCCAGAGAGTTTGAAGGGATGGGTGAAGCCCGCCTGACTGATGCGTCAGTAGGTCCAGTATCCAGGGCTCCAGTTGAAGGTGATGGCGAAGAAACGGAAACCATATCTGACGAGGCCAGTAAGGAGCAATGAGGATGAGTTTGCAACCCAATGATTTTGCTTTCTGAAGTACCTTTGGAATGAGAGGGAAGGGTGGAAAAGCATATAGCAGTCCCGGAGGCCAATCATGAACAACAGCATCCCTGGGTGACTGTCCCGGAGGGGGAACTAGGGCGAAGTAGCTGCTGCATTTGTTGTTTAGGGGAGTGGCAAAAAGCTCACAGCATGGCTAGCCGCATTTGTGGAAAACCAAGTCCACAACTTCTTTCTTCAGGGACCACTCATGAGGCATGAGGATAGCCCTGCTGAGCCTGTCCTCTATCACGTTGGATTTTCCAGGAATGCGCGTTGCAATCAAAAAACGTTGGGAAGACATCGCCCATTGCCATACTCAAAAAGCCTCCCAACACAAGGGGTAAGATCTGGTTCTGCCCTGCTTGTTGATGTACCATACCACTGACATATTGTCTGTCTGGATTGCAATAGTCCCTGTAGGTAGAGAGTCCAGAAGTGCTTGCAACACCAGAAGCACCGCTCTCATATCCAGAACACTGATGTGCAGATGGTACTCGTGAGGTTGCCATGTCCCTTGGACAGTTCGTCCCAGATAATGCCCCCCCAACCTATCTGGGAAGCATCCGTGGTCACTGTAGCTACTGAATGCGGGTCTAGAAAGGGTCTGCCCAGAGTCACTTGGGGGGAGACCAGCCACCATAGTAGGACCTTTTTGCAAGATTCTATGATCAAGATCATGTGTGATATTGGCAATTCCTGGAAAGACCACTGAGTGAAGAGAAGCCACTGTAGAATCCGCATGTGGAAGCGTGCTAAAGGAACTAGTGTAATAGCTGCAGCGATTGAGCTTTTAGCTTGCTGAGATCCAAGATTGGTCTCCAGTCCCCTGTCTTCTTTTGAACTAAAAAGAACCTTGAGTAAGTTCCGGATCCGATTTAGTCTGCGGGGACTTCCTGGGTGGCTCTTTTTTCTAGCAATCTTTGAACCTCTAGGATTGCATGATCCCGAAGAATGGGTGGAACATCTGGGATAGAATGTTTGTCTTTTGAGAGGAACTGAGAAAAAGGAATTTTGTAATCCCTGGATATTAGACAGTACCCATGTTTCCCTCGTGACAGATTGCCAGGCTGCTGGGTACAGTGACAGTCTGCACCGGATTGCCTCCAGAGGTGGACAGCTGGGCTTCCCTTCAGGAGTGCTGGAATGGCCTAGCAGAGAAAGTATCTCTGTCACCCTGCTGTTGCAGACACCCTCTGCCACGAGTGTGGCATCTTCCATTATTGTTTCCCCCTCTGCCCCTGGGGGAAAAATCATGTGTGTCAGGTGAAGATCCCTGAGATTTTCAGAGCCACATTTTTCCACTCTTCTGATCCTCTGCATAGGGTCTAGATGGAGTGGAAAAATGGACCCCTATGGCAGAGAGTCTTGCCAATCCTGTTCACACCTGGTGAGAGTCTCTTTTACCTGAGGCCCAAACAAGGATGAGCTGTCAAAAGAGGTGTTTGTAAATGATGACTTAAAGGGTTCCGCAAATTGACAAAGGTGCATCCAGGAGTGTCTGTGTAAGGCTACACCGGTACCTGATACCCTACTGGTTCCATCTGCCGCATAAGAAATGAGCCTCATGGACGAGTTTACCACGGAGGTCAAGTTCACAAGCTGGGAAGCTGCCCTGTTCGCAACTCCCTCAGCTGTAGGATCTTGCAACGTATCTCCTAGCTCCTTCAGGAGATCCCTCTGAAGTCATGTGAGATGTAAAAAGTAATTCAGCGATCTGAGAGTAAACGTCGCTGAAGAAAAAACACGTTTCCCATACCTGTCCATCGTACGAGACTCTCTGTTCGGCAGATGAACAGATGAAGAAGTTTCCGCAAGTTCCTCCACCACCATGGCATCAATAGGGACTTCCTTGGAGAGGAAAGACTTATCCTTCAGGAGCTGTAATAAATTTGTTAGGTCTCCTCGGAACAGGTTCCATGGTCTCTGGAGCACTCCATGCCTTTCGACTCACTACTGACAAAAGTGGGTCGAAAGGCGGAGACAACCAAGAGATGGAGGGTCAGGAAACAAATGCGTCCAGGTATACGGACTCATCCTCAGAAGGGGCTAGAGACTTCCAGCCACCCCTCTGTCTGAGGATGTCCAAGATGTCTGAAAAAGAGACATCCTCAGAGGGGGATCATGTGGACCCTTTCGACTCATCCAAGTGCGTATCTGAAGTGACAGACTCAGGGGAGTCTATATGCTTCCTCTTGCATTTCTTCATCCAAGGGACCTCCTCCGAATGTTTGGGGGAGGTTTCAGAAGAAGTGGGGTCACCCAGTGGGGCGTCCTGGGGCACAGGTTCCCTACGCTTGGCAGGAGGAGGGACAAAGGCTGGCACAGGTGCCGAGGGAGAAGGAGCCAATGGAGCCGAGGGTGGAGCAGTCTCAGGAGACAGCACACTCCTCATCACCTTGAAAGCACCACAGTCCTGAGTCGAAGGAGCCTCCGGCTCCGAAAAGCCCAGAGATCTTTGAACTGGGAGCGAAGGCTCCGAGGCCGATGTAGGAGCCGAGCTCACCTGTGCCGAAGCTCCGAGAGGGAGAGTGGGGAAAGACAAGGGTCCGATGCCACTTCCCCCCTTGGA
Organism: Protopterus annectens; assembly: GCF_019279795.1. Classification (NCBI taxonomy): domain Eukaryota; kingdom Metazoa; phylum Chordata; order Ceratodontiformes; family Protopteridae; genus Protopterus; species Protopterus annectens. The sequence continues at coordinate 1,344,268,394 of NC_056731.1, forward strand.
GCTGGTGAGAGAGCTTCGGCTCCCCGACCCCTCGACGGACTGCAACATTGAGGAGATCACAGTGGTAGTCTGAACCGATAAGGGAGAAGAAACCAGAGCTGACGGTTCCACCACCCTGACTTCTATGCACTCCAGCTCCAAGCTCAAGAGAGTCGGAGGAGGAATCGATGGAGAAGCTGGGAGGGCCGTACGAGCCAAATCCTTATGGGCTGGACTTGAGAGTGATTTAGCAAGTGCCTGTGACTTGAGGAGCCAGCTGACCACCCTCCCCATGTCATGATCCAAAAGTCTGGAGGACCTAGAGGAGTGTGAAGAGGACTTGTGACTGTCTGCTCCAGGTTGCAGCAGCAGAGATTGTGGAGCAGAGTGTACCGGCTCCAAAGAGGGAGACCTTGATCTCTTAGGGATCTGGACCGGCTCCAGGGACACAGATGGAACCGCCAGAGACTTAGCTTTGTCAGAGCCAATGCTGGGGGCCGAGAGAGCTGATGGTTTCCCAGTAAGTTTTGTCTGTTCCAAGCTCGGAACCGATGGGTTGGAGTGTTTATCGGATACTTTGGCTGGCTAAGGACCCTGAGACAAGGCATCTTGAGGGTTTTTCAGGAGGCCACGTAAAATTAGCTTATTTTTTTTTTCTGCAGGACTCTGGAACTGAAAGCATGATAGATGTAGCAAGAATCCTGCAGGTGAACAGCCCCTAAACAATAAATGCAACTCATGTGCCCGTCCATAAGGGACATTTTCTGGCAACATGAGTAGCATTTTTTAAACCCAAAGGGTTTAGACTCTTTAGACATAACTAGCAGTAGTCAGGGAAAAAGGTTTTCACAGAGAAAAAAACTATCACAGCCTACAACAAGAAGAAGTAAACAGGCTGAAAACCACAAAGGAAAAAACTTTTAAAACTATTTTTTCTTTTTTTAAAAGGAAGGAAAGGGGGAGGAGCCTCTAACTTAAACGGCAACTCCTCCGATGGGAGAGCCTCTAACTAAAATGGCAATCTCAGAGAAAGGGTGAAGAAAGGGAAGAACTCCCTAACTTAAATGGGTTCTAAGGGGAAAGCAGGCCTGAAAGAGAAAATGACGGCCAAGAACACCACAAAGAGCAGAGAATGGGGTCATTAGACTAATGAAGACAAATACACGAGTCAATATAACCAATTACCAAAAAAGTTGCAAGTAACTATAAAACACAAAGTATTCAGCCTGAGCCAGAATGGGGCAATTTCGACGCTGCAAGCGGCAAACGAGATATAGGTAGCTGCCGCTAAGCATGTTGGGATAAGGGGTAGCCTCGAGCCAGTAAAAGCTCTTGAGCTTTAGTAAATTGGTCGAGTCTGAGCCGAGGATTGGCTCCGAACCCAACCAGCAAAAACGAAGGTGAGATAGGACAACATAACATCAATGGATTTCCTCGGTACACGTGCTGCTACCAGAAAGCGATCAGAAGATATCAACCACTGCCACACTCTCATCGCTTCTTAACATAATAGACATGAATGAGTTCCCCCTTGGGTGCTAATGTACCAGATGACTGACATGCTGTCCATCTGGATAGAAATCATCTCTACAGGGAGTATGTCCTGGAAGGCCTGCAACATTAGGAGAACATCCTCTTCTCTAGATGCTGATGTGGAGACTAGTCTGTGTGGGATGCCATATAATGACCCCCAAACCCTAGCTAGGAATTGTCCATGGTCACAGTGGCCATGAGGGTGGGAATACAAATGGATGACCTTAAGATACATTGGGACACTGAATTCACCACATTATAGGTGTCTTGCAAATGTTTGTCACACAAATCTGAAAACTCATTGGTTGGTACCTTACTGGACCCACTGTACCATAACTGTCCACTGCAGAACTCTCATGAAAGGGTGATGGAAGCTGCCATCAACCTCAAAAACTGGAGAAGCATACTGGCTGGTGGCACTGGATGAGACAGGACCTTTAGTGCCTGGTTTTGCAGGGCTGACAATCGGTTGTCTGGTAGCTTTGCTATCAAGGTTGTCATATCTAGATGAGTACCCTATGAATTCCAACATCTGAAATGGAAGGAACTGAAATTTATCCAGATTTACTGTGGTTCCCAACTGGGAGCAAAGATTGAACAGATAGTCCTTGGCCCAAATGAAATGAGACCTCGCAGGAGTGTTAAATGAGACAGTCTTCTAGATACAGGAACACCTGGAACCCTTGCAATCTAAGATGAGTTGCAACCATCACCATACACTTGGTGAACACCTGTGGGTCTGTGGTGAAACCAAAGGGCAGGGCTCAGAACTGAAAGTGACTGGCTCCCAGCTGGAAGCGAAAACTCCTTTCTGGGCTATCTGTCCACCATAATGTGGTAGTATGCATTCTGAAGGTCAATCAAGCTCATCCAATCATCCTTCCTCAACAGGGGGAGGATGGACTGTAGAGTGACCACCTGGAACCTTGTGTGTTTGATATACTGGTTGAGGTGACTGAGGTCCAGTAATATGCTGAGGTCTCCATTCATCTTTGGCACCAAAAAAACCCCCATAGGTTTAATTCTGGATCCGTGTTGGTCTGGTTGGATGGCTTGCTTGTCCAGCAGCATTTTTATTCTATGGTGAGTGCTTGCTCTCCTTTGAGAGGGTGGGACAATGGGGTTGGAGGGGTCTTTCTTGAAGAAGGGAGGTAAAGGGAATGGGATTACCTCTGGTTATGATTCTCCATAGACAGACATCTTGGATGTCCAAGCCTCTGGGTGCAAAAACAAGCTTTCCCTAAATGGTTCCACAGCGCTGTAGCAGGCAATTGTGCAGGAGCTCTAATAATGCGTCTCAGAGAAAGGACTCCTGAAGCCTTGGTCTTGCAGACGTCCACTGCTTCACAGGTGGCGTCCCTTATTAAAATTCCCCCTTCTGCCCCCGGGGGGGGGGGGTCTATCTCCTATAGTATCCAGAGAAAAACACTGAGGCTTCTGGAAACACAGCTTGTTATCCCTTTCTGGTTTCTAGAGAAGTTTGGAATCTTGTGGACCCAGGCCATACACTTTTTAAACCTAGAAGGCTTATTGGACATGACTGAAAGCTATACACCTAAAATCCCAAAGAAAATAGAAATACTGTAACATCATCAGAAGCAGTAACAGCAAAGACACACTACTAGCTACCTGTAAGAGAGCCAAAGGAAAAGGAGCCAGACGAGTGAAAAGACCAGAATAAGCAGCAGTAGTAGAAGCTGTTTTTTTCTTTTTTTTTCGGTAAGGGGAAAAAATAATACATGTTAACCAGGTTACTCCAATAATGTGAGGAAGACAACTACATGGTATCAACCTTGCAGCATAAATCAAAAGAATGATAACTGAGAAGTGGATTACTTTCACACATGATAAAAGCAAGTAAACTGAAAAAAAACATGTAATGGGAATGAAAACTACTAAATTGTTAGCAGCACAGTCGACCACATGAAGGAAGCAGCCATCCTCCACAAGAGCTATGGTGTACTAAAGTCCCATGATGATACAAGGGTACCATTAATGTTGGACAAAATTCATAAGGTCAATAAAGACAATTTCACAGATAAAGTATTCAAGAGAGATACTGAAACTGGGAAGATAAGTAGGCAGTCAGAAACCACTCTGGTTTTGAAGCAGGCAAAAAAGGTCTACAGGAAGCAATTTGCTAGTTTGGAGGTGAAGATGGAAGTGCTGACAGAAAACCCAACACAGCAAAAAGGCAATGCCTGGAAAAAACACATTCACATGACTGGAATACTGGAGAAAGAAGAGGGAACAGAGGGTAGCACTTAAGAAAATAAGCTGGCAGTATTGACTGGTTTGCAAAGTAAACAAGTTAAAAATCAAGAAAGCACAAAGGATCTTTCAGCAAAGTCTAGAAACAGCCCAAACTCTTCAACATATATTGGTGTAATTAGAGCCATTTTCATTTTTTTTACAGAACCAAATTAGTCACTTCTTTTCTGTGTAAACCTGGCAAAAACTAAAAAGATGAGAACTTTTTTTCTCCTTGAAAATGATTTCTTACTTCAAACCCATTTAAAAAGGGGACTAATTGATGGCAGCTCAGCATGAAGGTAGAAGAAAGAAGCTGAAGATTTGGGTGTATATATAACTTTTTCACACTTTTCTTTCAGCATGAAGCAAAGTGTAGAAGTATAAACTTGAAGTACTAAATAGCAGCAACATGTAAGAGTTGAGGGAAGTGAACTATATTGCAGTTTCCCGAGTAAAGAACTAACTGCCATGACCAAGGATATAAATTCCTTTGAAAATCCAAAGGCATTTAAAACTTTCTTCAGATAGTACAATTCCACTCTACTGAATGCCTTTCCTGCCTCCAACTGTAGTATTAGCAACTCATCATTAATCTGATGCACAGTCCTCATTAGTAAACCTTTTAGATATTTGTCAAATATCTGCCACTGACCCACAAACTCATGTTGATCATGTGCAGTTAACTACAACATACTTTTTGCTAATGTTCCTTTAATCCTATAAATCTAATCCCGATTAAGTACTGATATTTTTTTTTGGAGAAAGGCAACAGATGTGCATCATTACTCTCGTTTGGCAAAAGTATTAATACAAATTGCCTCCACAAATGAGTACGATCAGTACTTATTATACAACTTCAAAGATTTTTGAGGTGAAGGGCACCAAAACAAAAGAAAATTAAGGGACACGTCTGCATGAATTGGACAAAGTACAGCTGTGTACACTTACCATAAATGTAGATTAGATGTTCGAGTGTATTCACTGTTGCAGTCATTAAATTTGGGTTATCTGCATGCAGGTAGCCCTCAGTCTTGGGTCCTGCGACGGTTGCTGTCTCATCTTCCATGACGTCAGGTAGTCATGGGTATAAAGCATGCAGCCGACACCATTGCATCAGTTTTTCTTGCCCCAGATGTCAGGTGTCCCCCATAATGGGAAGCAATTATATACAAGGTTACACCTCCAACAAAAAGCAAATACACCAGAAAGCTTAAAGTATAGTAAACAAAAGGAGAGGTATAGACAACAGCAGTCAGGGGGGCTGGAGGGAGGGTAAACAGGACTGCAACAGTGAATACACTCGAACATCTACATTTTTGGTAAGTGTACACAACTGTGCTATGTTCTTCGTGTTTCACTGTTGCAGTTATTACATTTGGGTAGATTCCCAAAGCGAAGGAAGGGAGGAGGCAATTAGAGAGCATTAGGACCAACTAATTAGGCCATGCAGGACTGCAGTGGCAAAACCAGCTCTGGATTTAGAAAAAAATGGCAAGTGGTAATGCTTGGTGAAGATATGTACAGAACTCCAGGTAGCAGCTTCAAGGATGTCCCTGGTAGGGACACCTCTGAGAAAGGCTATAGAGGTACATGCAGCCCTGGTGGAATGTGGTTTTATCCCCTGTGGGGTAGGTTTTCCAAGGTGCTTATAGCAGAAATGAATGCAATGGCCTATCCACTTAGAAATGGTTTGCTTTGAAATGGCCTTCCCTTCTGCCCCTGCAGCAAATGCAACCAACAGTTGTTCAGATTTCCTGAGAGGATTAGTCCTGTCCAAGTAAAATCTAAGTTGTCTGTGTACATCCAAGGAGTGCAGTATTCGTGTTCCCCTTTGTTCTGTGGATTAGAAAAGAAGGTTGGCAAATGAATGGACTGATTAAGGGCCGCACTGGATTCCACTTTGGACATAAAGGAAGGATTGGTCCTGAGGTACATCCTGTCCGCATGAAAGATGATGAAAGGCTCCACTGCCATGAGGGCCTGTAATTCAGACACACTTCTTGCTGAAGTGATGGCTAGAAGGAAGGTTGTTTTCCAAGAAAGGAATTTCAACTCTGCATTTGCAGCTGGTTCAAAGGAAGGTAGAGTGAGCTTTTCCAATACAAAGTTAAGGTCCCAGGCTGGAGTAGGGGCTCTCCTGGGTGGTCTTAAGTTTTTGACCGCTCTGAGGAACTGCTTCAGCAGTGGATGAGAGAAGAGGGGTGGCTCTGTATTATAATGTGCTGAAATAGCAGAGGCATGAATTTTAATGGAAAAAAAGGAAAGGCCCTTGTGAAACATCTCAGTTAAGCATTGAAGAATGTGCAGTAAATTGAGCACTGTTGTGCCCATCCCCTGAGTTTGGCTCCAGGAACAGAACAGAATCTTTTCCATTTTTCAGCATAGGATTTTCTAGTACTAGGCCTCCTTGCCTCCAGAATGACATCAATCACTTGCTTACTGAGGGATGGTAACGGAGAGCTCAGGTAATTAGCCAGGCTGCAAGGTTCAGGGTTTGAAGATGGGGGTGCAGAATCTGGCCCTCCTGCTGGGACAGCAGGGAAGGGGTCTGAGGCAGGCGCCAACAGTGCGCAAGAGGGAGTAGCAGTGTTGTGTGGCCAGTCTGGTGCAATGAGTATTGTCCTTGGTTTGTCCTGTTTGATCTTTAGTAGAACTTTGGAGAGGAGAGGCAGAGGTTTGAAGGCATAAACTGATAGGTTTTTCCAGGTGAACGACAGGGCATCCACTTTCCAGGCTTGTCTGTGGGGAGTCCTTGTGCAGAAATTGTCCAATTGGTAGTTCTGAGGGGAAGCAGACAGGTCTATCTCTGGACTCCCTCATTTGTTTCTCAAAATGTTGAATATCTTTGGTTCCAGTTTCCACTTTTGTGGGTCCATGAGATTTCTGCTTAGGTCGTCTGCCAGTGTATTTAGCTTGCCTGGCAGGAACTGAGCTTGTAGATGCACTTGGTAGCTCAAGGCTGTGTTCCACAGAGCCATGGCTAGTCTGCAGAGAGGGTATGAGTGGGCTCCCCCATGCTTGTTTACGTACCACATAACATACCACATAACAGTGGTGTTGTTCGTCTTTACCAGTAATTGTCCTGGAAGAATGTGGCCCTTGAAGGCTGTCATAGCATTTTGTACAGCTAACATTTCTTCTTGATTGACATGCAAGTGCATTTGACTCGGGTTCCATTTGCCCTGAATGCACTGCCCTGCCAAGTGAGCTCCCCATGCATAGTTGTTGTTAGGGTTTGGGCAGCAGGGGCTAGAGTGAATGACAGTCCCTTGTTGTGGTGGCAGGCCTCTGCCCATCAATGGAACTCCGTCTTTAGACAAGGGATGATTGAAATCATTGATTCTAGGTCCTGAGAATGTTGACACCATAAGCTTTTTAGATTATAGGTTGATACTAGGCTATCTGCCCTAGGGCATTTACAAGCCTAGCCAGAGTGTGTTTGGCTTTCGCCACCCTTCTTAGATTAGTTGATTGTGCCTCTGTATAGTAGATCACAGAAGATAGCCCATTTAAGGTTAGTTTACCGTGCCTCTGTCTAGCAGTGACACAGAATTTACGATCTCCCATCCAAACGTCAAGATTCTTCTTGAAGAGGGTCATTGAGGGGCTCTGTTTGACATGGATTGGGATTTTGTTCCAGAGTGAGGGGAGCCTCTGGGATATGAATCTATCCCTCCAGCATGTTCTATTTATTTCTGTGCTGAGGTTTAGGTCACTGGAGCATGCAGTTCTGATAGATTTGGATTTCTTGAGGTGGAGCATGTCCATTAATTCTGGGTTGGACATGGCTTTATACGTCAGGCACAGATCGCCTCTGAGTAGGCGGTAAGCAACTGAGTAGAGCTGGAGTTTCTTTAGCCTAACTGAGTAGGGCATCTGTTTGAGTCCCTTGATCCTCTTGGTGAGGTACTTTTGGGGTCTTTCTAGTTGTAGCAGGTGTCGGGTAAGGTACATCCCAAATGGGGCATTGTACTCAATTATGGGCCTGATGAGTGATGAGTAGAGGGGCACAATGACCTCTTGATCTAGATGTGAACCCCTTCGTGATAAGGTGGGCTATATAGAATGTCTTTCTAACCACTTTGGCAATGTGATTGTCAAAGGAGAAATTGCAATCTACTTAGGTCCCCAAATCCCTAATTACTTCTTCCGTACTTAATGGATTACCACCTATGTGGTAATTTGTGGGCACTTTGTTTTTCCCAAAGGGGATGACTATGCACTTTCTGGCATTTAGCTTTAGGCCATGGCTCTGGCACCAGTTATCCGTCTCTGTGAGACCTTTTTGGAGGATGCTTGTGTCAGCCATAGTCCTCCTGTGTTAGCCTGTACCTCAGAGAAATATATACTGAACAAGAGAGGTCCCAGGACTGAGCCTTGTGGGACGCCACTTGTAACTGGTTTAGAGTCTGACATGGCACCTGCAATTCTGACCATGTGGGTTCTATCCCTAAGCCAGTTTGCAACCCAGGGGTTGATATTTAAGCTGGTGAGCTTATTTATGATGCCCGAGTGGGGTATTGTGTCGAAGGCTTTTGCAAGGTCAAGGTAGGCTGTGTGGACTAGCTTCCCTTCAAATCTATGGCCTTGGTGACTGTTTCAAAGAAATTGACCAGGTTCAAGAGGCAAGATCTTCCCTTAACAAAGCCAAATTGGGTAGGATCCAGTGTTTGGAGGTTCCTAATGTCTTTGTTTATGAGTTCCATGATGATACGCTCCATAGCTTTGCAGACCAGGCTAGTTAGGCTTATAGGGCAATAGTTTCCGGGGTCCGTTGTGGCACCACCTTTATGGAGTGGGACCACTGTTGCTGTATACCATTCTTTGGGTACATATCCTGTTGTAAGGCTGAGACTAAACAGTGATTTTAAGTGAGGGTTCAGTTCTTCTTGGAGCTCATGTAAAACGCAGCCCGGGACACTGTCCAGTCCCATTGATGCTGTGTTTTTTCCTTTGGAGAGGGCAGCTTTCACCTGTGCATCTGTGATGTCAGGGAGGCTACAACTCTGTTGGGATTAGTCATTTGTTCATTTGGGGGGGGGGGGAGTTTGCACTGAACCTGTCTGCCAGGATGTTGGCAATGTCTGTGGATTCAGTGTATTTTTTGTCATTTTGCACTAACTCAGAGCATATCTGGGAGTTTCCACCCAGGTTTCTGACATAAGTAAAGAAAGCCTTGTGATTATCTTTAGCGTCTTGTGCAATTTTTCTTTTGAAGCTAGCCTTAGATGATTTTATGAGGGATCGTAGTTTCTTGCTAGTACTGATCAGAGTTGCCTTCCCTTTCAGGGATTTTGCTCTATCATGTAGTAGCTTCCTCCTTCTGTTGTACAGCTTATTTATGGCTGGGGTCCACCAGACAGGTCTCCTGCCTTTGGAGGAGTGTGTCTTGGTTTTATATGGGATAGCACGATCCATGCATTCCTGTAGGTATCCATAGAATGCGTTTGTAAAGGATTCTGCGGTTTGGGCTGTATTTTCCACTGGCCCTGGGGCTTTGAAGTATTCCACCTTGGTTTTGAGAAGTGGAAAGTTTGCTTTTGAGAAGTTTTTGACCGTGGTTTCCTCTGCTGGGGGTGGGGACGGGATATGGATGTCCATAGTGATTAATTTATGGTCAGATCTTACCAATGAGGGGTATACCTCTGGTATGGAACAGAGTCCCCATGTTGGTGATGATCAGGTCCAATATGTTTTCCCCTCTTGTGGGAGTGGTGACCAGTTGTTCCATAGCATTTGAGTTTATAAATTCTAGGAACCGTTGGGCTAGGGTGTTGGGGCTTGAGTAGTGCTCCCAGTCTATGTTTGGGTAGTTAAAGTCACCCAATATAATGGTGTTTGGAGAGACCTTCATACTCTCCAGTGTTTTCAGGAAAACCGAGTGGGGTTCCTGAGTTTGGGAGGGTGGTCTGTAGCAGGCTACAAACTGGAAGGCAGTTTTGCCCACTGTTAGTTGCACATGGATGGTCTCAGATGCTTCGTGCAGTGCCACTAGCCTGGAGGTATGGGTATCTTTGATGAATATGGATACTCCCCCTCCTCTTGTGGCTCGGTCCGAGTTTTGGGGCCGAAAAGCATGGTATAAGGTATAGCCTGGTAGTGCTGGGGTGCTCTCGGGAGCCTTGAACCAGGTTTCTGTTACTGCACAGATATCGATATTCTCCATACTGAGGAGAGGCTCGAGTGCGTGCATCTTGAGGTTTAGACTTCTGACGTTGAGCAGCATTACCCTTAGTTTCTTTTTCCTTGTGTTGTCTAAGGAGGTGGGTTTGTCTTTTGAGCCTTGCCTAAAAAAGGCACTATGGGGGTGGCAAGAGCCTTGGCCAGTATTCGAAAACCCAGCGGTGACAGGTGCAAGCCGTCCCTAGCGAAGCAACGTGGATTGTCAAGCATGTCATCCCAGGCTGACAGACATTGGATCCCCTTTGAGTGACACCAATACTTTAGCCAACTGTTGAAATTGATCATTTTGTCTTTATACTGTGGTATCATTCTTGGTGAGGGTAAGATGCTACTCAAGGTCAGGGTCATACCGGCCTGGGCCACATGATCACAGAGCTCCTCTATGTCTCTTTTCATGTAATCCAGGGAGGTACGTCTCAGGTCATTCACACCAGCATGGACAATGATGGAGTCATATTTGTACTTGCTTTGGAGTGACCTGAGTGCTTGTGTTATGTGGCAGATCCTGGCACCTGACAGGCAGCTTACAGTGACCTTCTCCTTGTTCAGCCTGGTGAGAGGGACGTCAGTGTGTCTGACAGTAGAGTCACCTATTACAAGTGTATTAGGTGTGTTGTTTAGCCTTAAGGGCTGTGACTGTGTGGCACACTGACTTTGTGAACTATGTGATACGTGGGTATTGTTGTGGGGTAGCAGTTGCTTGGATGTCTGCTTTGGAGGTCTCTGTTGCTTGGGCAGATTTTTATTTAGAGCCTCTGAGTATGTTTTTGTATGTTTATGTGTTTGGTTTGCTGTTGCGATAGGTCTATGTGAGACTGGATTTGTGGTGTGTGTGATTACCTTCTCCTCCAGACTGATCGTGCCAGTACTATGTTGAGAGAGTTCAGCCTCCAGTTTGGCTATATAGTTGCATCTCTCACATATATTTGAGCTTGTTGGGAAGAGGAGAGGGTGGTCTGTGATACCATTGTAGTTTCCTCATATGCAGTCTTGCATATGGAATTAGTAGAATGCAAGAGAAGTACAGTTTTGTACCTACCATAAATGTAGATGTTCGAGGATCCACATTGCTGCAGTCCTTACTATTGGGTAGTCCGCTGTCCAGTCGGCCCGAATACCAGAGTATATGGCTGACGTCGGTCAGGGCGCATTAGACTGACGACAGTACGTCAGGGTACTAATGCGCATGACCGACGTCATATCCTCAGTCTTTTCTTGCCCCAGATGTCAGAAGACCCTAAAAAGACAAGGCCCAAAATACCTGCACCAAAAATATGTACAATATATACAAAATATATACAAAAATATCAACATATAACCTCACCTACACAACCACACCCAAACACAGGGGGGAAGGGGGGAGGGTAAAATTGACTGCAGCAATGTGGATCCTCGAACATCTACATTTATGGTAGGTACAAAACTGTACTATGTTCTTCGTTCCACACTGCTGCAGTCCTTACTATTGGGTAGAATCCCAAAGCAGAGGTAAGGGAGGCTGGCAAATCATAAAGAAGTAGGAGCTGACAACATGCCTTGCAAAACAGCTGTGGCAAAACCAGCCCTAGACTTAGAGTAGATAGGAAGGTGATAATGCTTAGAGAAAGTATGCACTGAACTCCAAGTAGCTGCCTCCAAAATATCCTTAGTTGTCACCCCTTAGAAATGCTGTTGAAGTGGCAGTAGCCCTAGTGGAATGAGGCCTAATCCCAGCTGGAATCTCCTTGCCATGATGGGAATAACAAAATGCAATGCAAAACCCAATCCACCTAGAAATAGTTTGTTTTGACACAGGCTTGCCCTGAACTCAAAGCAAAAGAAACAAACAACTGCTGAGACTGCCTAAAATCCTTAGTCCTGCTTAAATAATAACGCAATTGCCTGTGTACATCTAAAGTGTGCAAAATCTTTTCCCCTTTATTTTGGGGTCTGCATAAAAAGTAGGCAAATGAATAGTTTGATTTAAAGCCACACTAGAAACCACCTTAGGCATAAAGGAAGGATTAGTACGTAATGATACCCTATCCTTATGGAAAATCAAAAAGGGCTCTACTGCCATAAGGGCCTGCAACTCAGACACCCTTCTTGCAGAAGTAATAGCCAACAGAAAAGCAGTCTTCCATGACAAGTATTTCAATTCAGCAGTAGCCGAGGCTCAAAAGGTTGTAGAGTAAGTTTTTCCAACACAAAATTGAGATCCCAAGCAGGAGTAGGAGCTCTATTGGGGGTCTTATATTCTTTGCCCTCTAAGAAACTGCTTGAACAAAGGATGCGAAAACAATGGTGGGTCACAATCATAGTGAGCTGAAATTGCTGCAGCATGAATCTTAATGGAAGAGAAGGACAAACCTTTGTCCAATAACTCAGTAAGATATTGAAGAGCCACACTCAAATTAGGCTCAGAAATCTCCAAATTCTTTGCTGTACTCCAAAATAAAAATCTCTTCCATTTTTCCACTTTCCTTGTACTAGGTCTTCTAGCTTCCATAATCACATTTAAAACTTGTTGAGGAAGTTGAGACCTGCTGTGTTTCAACACAGAATATGCCAGGCTGTTAGATGAAGAGAGTGAAGCTTGACATTGAGCAGATGACCGTCCTTCTGAGATAACAGATGAGGAATCAAAGGTAAAGGCCATGGAGGCTTCCTTACCAGACTCCTTAGTAGTGGGTACCAGTGTTGCGAGGCCAATCTGGAGCTATCAAAATCATCCTTGGCTTGTCTTGTCTGACTTTTAATAGCACCTTTGGAAGAAGAGGCAGAGGTGGAAAGGCATACACATGAAGGTTTTTCCAACTGAAAGACAGAGCATCCACTTTCCAAGCTGTGTGATGAAACCCTTTGTGCAAAACTTTGGCAGCTGGTGGTTTAGTGGAGAAGCGAACAGATCTATGTCTGGAGTTCCCCATGACACTGTCAATTTCTGAAATACATGAAGATCCAGTTTCCACTCGTGGGGATCCATGATTTGTCTGCTTAACACATCTGCTAAGGAGTTCTGTGCTCCTGGCAGAAACCTTGCCTGAAGAGTCAGTTGCAAGCTTAGCAGTCTCCCATAAAATCATTGCTTGCCTGCATAGAGGATAAGAATGTGTTCCCCTTGCTTGTTGATGTACCACATGACAGTTGTGTTGTCTGTTAGAATCAACACCTGCCCTGGAAGAAGTAACTCCTTGAAAGCCATTAATGCAAACTGGACTGCTAACATCTCCTTCATGTTGATATGTAGATGCTGTAGTCTGGCAGGCCACTTGTCTTGTATCCACTTTCCATTTAGATGAGCTCCCAAGCAATGTCCGAGGCATCTGTCGTTAAAATCTGACTCGCCTCTGGCCGGGTCACAGAGAGTCCCTTGTTTAGGTGACATTCCTGAGCCCACCACAAAAATTCTTTTGAAGGCAAGGTATTATTTGAATGACAGTGTCCAAATCCTGGCAGTGCTGTGTCCATACATTTTGAGATACCATTGTAGCTTCCTCATATGCAGTTTGGCATTGGGAAGCACCAGAATACAAGATGCCATGAACCCTAATGCTTGAAGGACTGTCCTTGCAGTCAGCACGGACTGATGAGATAGTTGATGGAAGTAAAGTGATAGACTCTTTTGTTTGTCTTAAAAGGCCATCTGGGCTGCTGTATTCAGTCTCACACCCAGAAAGCACATGTCTTGAGAGGGTACTAGACTGGACTTTATTTCGCTCACAGAATACCCTAGGCATCTTAGCACTGCTATAACATATTCCAGATGCTGTAGAAGGTCTTCCTTTTCTTGAGCCAGAATCAGGCAGTCGTCCAAGTAAGGATAGATTTGAATTCCTTGTAGCCTGAAGAAAGCTATCACTGGAGCCAGAACCTTTGTGAATACTCGAGCAGTAGATAAGCCAAAGGGCAATGCAGAGAACTGATAATGAGAATTTCCAGCTCAAACCGCAGATACTTCCTGCAACTTAGCCTTATAGGCACATGAAGGTAAGCTTCCTTGAGATCTAAAGTTACCATCCAGTGAACTTTGCCCAGCAGAGGTAAAAGCTGTTGTAACGTCAACATCTTGAACTTGGGAATGTCCAGATAAGTGTTGAGGAGAGATAAATCCAAAATTGGTCTCCACGTGTTCCCCTTCTTTGGTACTAGGAACAGGCGAGAAAAAATCCTAGGCCCCTTTCTGATACAGGGACTGGCTGAATGGCCCCATCTGGAGAAACTGAGAAATTTGCTCGTGAGCCTCTTTTCTTTGTGAAGGAGGAACGCCTGGCATGCCTTTGAAAGGGGCAATGTATGGAAATAAAACCTGTAAGTGAATGATATCCAACACCCATCTGTCTTGAGTAATTAAATCCCAATTTTCTTTGAAAAGAGACAGTCTTCCTAAAGGAGCTGCCAGAGGAGAATCTACTGGCAGCTGAAAAGGCAGGTCATTGGGTCTGTTTACGAAAGGACTGACCCCTGCCCTCACCAGAAGTCTGAGCAGGTGAACTCCCTGTTCTAGGCCTAAAAGAACCTTGTGCTCTGCCCCTACCACGCCTAGACCTACCCCTAGACTGGGAATCATAAGCAGGATATGTCCACCCCTTAGCAGGCCAATTTCTACTAAACTTGGTGGCTGCACCTGCAAAAATCTTTAACAGTTTGCATAGACTTAGCTTTGTCCTCCATTTTCTTTAAAACTGCTTCCACAGAACCAAACAACACATCAGACTGTAAAGGAGCATCCAAAATCCTTGTCTCAACATGCTCAGCTAAATTCTGATCCCTCAACCAGGCATGCCTCTGAAGAACAGAACTAGTGGCAGCCACCCTCGAGGAGGCCTGTACAGCATCAAAACCACATTGCAAAGAATGCTTACCCACTTGTTCAGACACATGAACCAAATCCAGCAACTCTTTACACTCAATACCTTCCGCCAAAGCATCCACCTTAGATTTCAATTGTGAAAGGAGATAATTTTGATATTTTAGCATGTGAAACTGACAATTCAATGCTCTCATGGCTAGAGTGGAAGAAGTATACACTTTCTTTCCCCACCTATCCAAAGCCCTTGCCTCTTTATCAGTGGGAACAGGATTTTTAACCACAGAGGCCTTAACACCTTTAGGCCCCTGAGAAACAGTTTCTGGGTCCGCCCTAGGACTCTTAAACAAATACTTATGAGCTTCGGGCACCCTATAGTACCTATCAGGTTTAACAGGAGCAGGAGGCAAAGAGTCAGGGTTCAGGAAGCCTCTGCAAAACATCTTCCACCACATTCAACACAGGAGGTATAGCTAAGGGCCTATGCTGGGGTAAAACAAGAATTCCCTAAGCCTTTTCCTGAATCAGAGTAATCCTGGCCTTCCCATTTAAAGTGCTCCCTCATGGAATGCAGAGTCTCTGAAAACGAGAAATCCTCAGGAGGAGAAGCTGTAGGAGTGGAATCATCCACATCAGAATCAGAATAAGGAGGATACTCCTGCAAAACTTCCGCAGAAGACTCAGAAGCCTCTGAACACTGTTCAAAACTATCAAACTCGTTCCACCCTAGGCCTCTTATCAGGAGGGGCATAGAACCTCTAATCATAGTAATCAAATCTTCTGCCATTTTAAGCATATGTTTCTTAGGTACAGAACCCGAAATGCTAGGAGAAGTCCCCACTGAAGCTGAACTTGGCCTACCTCTCAAAGAAGTTTTGGCAACAGAAGGAGAGGCTCTAACTACCTTGGGAAGAGAGGGAAGAACAGTTACCTGAGAAGCCCCTCAGCCTGGCCTACCTCCTGAGAAGGCACATCCTGTAACAGTAAAGTTTCTGCCTGAGACTCCATAGAAACTCCTGGCAAAACCTCTGGCTCCACTGAGCCTTCTAAAGAACCAACGTCCGGGACTGCCGGTTCATCAACCCTAGGCTTCGCTGTTTTGTCCTGCTTTGGGACGAAGCTGGCGCCGGAGCATCCGACGGCATTTTATAATTGCAACGCTTCCCAAACACTAACCTGGCACAGTCTAACCTCTTAATAGTGCGCTTGTTAAACCTAGCACAAGACCGCATCCAACAACGCTCAGGCCCTAAACAAGGTATACACAAGGTATGATAATCCCTATGAGGTATCTCTTTCCCACAAGAAATACAGTTATTCACTTTTTCTGACATCCGTTAAATACTGAGGCAAGAAAAACCAAAATGTTCCCCAACGGGGTACTTAGCCAACTCTGATTCGGTCTGAAACTCCGGTTTCGGAAATATTTCAGAACGCCAACCTGCACTCGCAAAACTGCTTCTGCATCGGACCATGCGGCAAAAGACTGAGGATATGACGCCGGTCATACGATTAGTACCCCTGGACGCACTGACGCCAGTCTAACGCGCCTGACCGGCGTCAGCCATATACTCTGGTATTCGGGCCGACTGGACAGCGGACTACCCAATAGTAAGGACTGCAGCAATGTGGAACGAAGAACATCCATGAAGCCCAGGGCTGGCAATATTTTCCTTGCAGATAGCTGGGGTCTTTGTGGCCAGTAGTCTGAAGTAGGCTGTCAAATAAACTTGTTTCTCTAGCGTGAGGTAGGCCACCTGGGAAATTGTATTCAAGCTTGCTCCCAGGAATACAATTTGTTGGCAGGGTACTTGATGCGATTTCTTTTTGTTTACGGTGTACCCCAGAGAAGTTAGTAATTTCTTTACAAATGCCAGATGATTTAATAGCATGTCCTGGCTTTCTGCCTGAATTTGACAATTGTCCAGGTATGGGTATATTTGAATATTTCTTTGCCTGCAGAATGCAATGACTGGAGCTAGGCACTTTGTGAATACCCTGGGCACAGTAGATAAGCCAAAGGGCAGTGCAGGGAACTGATGGTGCATGTAGCCTGCTCTGAAGCGTAGGTATTTTCTGCAAGATTCCCTTATTGGGATGTGCAGCTAGGCTTCCTTTAAATCCAGTGTTGCCAACCAGGCATTTTTGCCTAGCATGGGAAGCAGCTGATGAAGAGTTAGCATTTTGAATTTTGGGATTACCGAAAAGGTATTTAGGATAGACAGGTCCAGGATAGGATGCCAGGAAGTGTCTTTTTTGGGTACCAGGAATTGCCTTGAGTAAAACCTTGCCCCCATTCCTCTTCTGGGACAGGTTGAATAGCCCTGATACTTAGAAGAGAGAGAACCTGCTTTTGAGCCTCTACCCACTGATTTGGGGGTAGATCTGGCCAACCATTTGGGGTTGGTAAGGAGTGGAAGTGGAATCTGTATCCTTGGGAAACTATATTTTTTGCCTTGGGTAATGAGTTCCCAGTTTTTTGCATGCAGGGTGATCTTTCCCCCTAAAGGAACAGTGAGTTGAGCAGGGCTTGGAAGGTTTAAAGTTAAGTCATTGTGACAGTTTACCATGGGGGGGTGTCTTACTACTTCCAGCTTTGGAAGTGGGAGCCCCCCACTGCTTAGGCCTGTGAGTACCTTGAGACTGAAGCCTGGTGGTCTGCTGGTCCTGGGTTTGGACTGAGAAGGCCTTGAAGAGGCAGGAAAGGACCAATTCTTAGAAGGACAGTGCCTACTAAATCTGGGAGGCTGTACTTGCAGGGAATATTTAACAGTTTGCATAGATTTAGCTTTTTCCTCCATCTTTTTCAGTACTTCTGCTTTGTTGCCAAACAGGCGGTCTTGGTTTAAGGGAGCATCCAGTAATTTAGCTTTAACATGATCTGGCAAAGTTTGCTCCTTAAGCCAAGCATGCCTTCTAAGTACAGACCCAGAGACAGCAGCCCTGCAAGATGCCTCTAATGAATCAAAACCACATTGCAAAGTAGGTTTTCCAACTTGTTCAGCAGAATACATTAAATCCCGTAATTCTTTATTTCCAGCACAGTCAGGAATCAACATCATTTTCTGTTTAAGCAATCCAATAATATGCTGCTGATACTTTAACATATGGACCTGGCAGTTTAAGGCCCTAATGGCCAAAGTAGCAGAAGTGTACACCTTCTTACCCCATCTGTCCAGGGCCCTAGAATCTCTATCGGGAGGGAGGTAGGGTTTTTGGCAATAGTAGCCTTAATACCTTTGGGTCCCTGTGAAATGGTCTCAGGATCCACAGTAGGATTCTTAAAAAGGAACTTGTGAGAGTCAGGTACTCTGTAATATCGGTCAGGTTTTCTGGGAGCTGGAGGTAAAGTGTCAGGGGCCAGGCTAGATTCCAAGAAGGCATCATCTGCAATGTCCAGTACAGAAGGGATAGCTAAAGGCCTGTGGGGAGGCAGGAGTAATAATTCCCTAAGCCTCTTTTTGGAGTCAGAGTAATGCTGGCTTTCCCAGCGGAAATGCTCCCTAAGAGTTTGCAAAGTTTCACCAAAAGAGAAATCCTCTGGAGGGGAAGTACAGGGAATGCAGTCCTCTGCATCAGAATCCTCATAGGTAGATAAGGGCAACTCCTGGTCATTAGAGAAAACAGAAATTTCAGAATCCTGATCAGAAGAATCAGAAGGAAAATCAGTTCTAGGTCTCAGAGGGAGAAGGGTGGCTTCCCCTGATTAGAGTAATAAGGTCTTCAGCCATTCTTATCATTTGTTTTTTAGGCATAGGGGCCTGACCATGCGGTCTGGGCATCGGTTTTCTAGGTGTGGATCGAATTTTAGCCCTTGAAGAAGATGGCGTCAGTTTAATATGCAAGTCAATAGGCCTGAATACACCCTCAGAAGCCGGTGCCTGCACAGCGGCTCCGGACCCATCCAAGGTAGAAACATCTGCAGGTTCCACAGTCGAAGAAGCATCTCGCGGCATACCGGACTCTGAATGGGTCTCAGTAGAGGCCAGCGAATCTGAAGTAGCGGGTATCGGGCTGCAAAAGTGCTTCACTGAGTATCGGTGAACTGGCGACTAGCTTAACAGAAGCATCATCGACAGCTTTGACCTATGCGGTCTGTCTCTGTCTTTATCTTTGCGTTTTTTCGGAATGTCAGTAGTCGGGTGGCTTACCAAAGCCATTTCTGGATAATTGAAGCGAGTACCAAAATATTTAGATGCGAAAATGAACAGACGAATAGTTTGAGGTTTGAATAAGGCACAAAACCGACAGCGAGGGAAGTCATGGTCTGGGCCTAAGCAAGGAATGCAGTACGAATGAAAATCTTTGAGGTATTTGCTTTCCACAAGAAATACAATTGTTAACTTTTACTGACATCAGTTTAGAGCAAGAAAAAGTATCCCCAATGGGGTACTTAGCTTTGTTGAAGACTTTGGATCTGAAACTTGAAAACGAAAATTTCAGGAGTCGGCCGACCGGCACTTGCAAACTGCTTCTGCTTCAGGCACTGCACGGCAAGAAAGACTGATGTAATGGCGTCGGCTGCATGCTTTATAACCTTGACTACCTGACGTTATGGAAGATGAGACAGCAACCGATGCAGGACCCAAGACTGACAATCAGGCCGACTGAGGGCTACTTGCAAGCAGATAACCCAAATGTAATGACTGCAACAGTGGAACATGAAGAACATCGGCACTGTCTCTAGATGTTAGAAAAGATTGTGAAGAGAGGCTGAAAAAGCAATTTGTAAGAGAATAATAATGGGAGTTAATATGTATGACTGCCAAGTATGCAACAAAGTCCATAAGGTTTAGGATAAGCAGACTTGAAAGAATTTTCCCCCAAGCAGACAGCAAATGTTGGAGGTGTAACACTTTTTGGGGAATGTAATGAGTTAGTAGATTTTAAAAAATTCTCTCGAGTACTACATCAGAAATACTGGGAGAGCAAATGGCTGTAATTAAGGAAATGATTTTGAGCTGGGAGCCTGGGACACAGGACCTGAACTGCCTATACACACAGTAAGGTCTTGTTAAGTTTAATTCTGTTGGCTCCCAAAAAAGAAATTACTTGAAAATGGAAATCAATGTCAATACCAACTGGATTTGAAGTAATGATTTTTTAAAAAAGAGAGAAAAGAACTGGAATAATGATCTTTAGAAAAGGGAGGGAGCAAATTACATAGAAGTAAATGGAAATTGTGGGAGCAATACACAGAGAAGAATGTTCAGGAGGAATTAAGTTTATGGGAAAGCAGGAAATGAGCAACTTATGTAATGTTGGGCCGATGACGGTTATATAAAAAAAAAATCAACAATATGTGATGTATAATGTATAGAAAAAGAAAAAAATGTTAATATGGCTTTTTTTTTTTTCCTTTTAACGCAGATTTGCCTATGTCTTAAGCAATAATTTAATAAAGGTACTGGATATCTCTAATGAGTTCCCTAAAGGTGGAGGTGGTGTCTGCAGTAAGAAGTCAATCCCTGGGGTCGTTATGTGTAAAACAACACTGTTAGGGCATCTGAAGATCATGCATATCTGTGTTTTGTTCTACATTCACAAACTTAGGAAAGGCAGAAAAGATATAAATAATGTAAAATACTTAACATCACATAACTGTGGCCAATTGTTCACTGGTTATTTGGAAGCATGCAGCAGAAAGCTGTTGAGACAGTAAAGGGTGTCAGAGAGAGACTTACAGTTAAAGGCACGTAGCTGCCTCTTGCTGGCCATGATAACCAATATCAAGCATGTAAGGTTTCTCAATTGATATTATAAGGGAAGTTTTGGCATTAATGGATAAAACAAAACACTGATTGACAAACCTAATACTGCACTACAAATGTTTCAGTGAAAGGCAACCAATGAGGTTATATCCCCACTAACTTGTAAATGTCAATGCTCTGTATCCTGCCATAGTGTTTTACATAATAACAACATGTCAGTTTAACTGGAAATTGATGTACAGGGAAAGTACAGTTGTGTACACTTACCATAAATGTAGATGTTAGAGTGTATTCACTGTTGCAGTTATCACACTTGGGCTATCTACCTGCAGGTAGCCCTCAATCGGCCCGAATACCAGACACTTAGTATTTCTGCATCGGATGCTGTCGCTCCAGGACTGATGTCAGGTCGTCAGGGGTATAAAAACAGGCAGCCGACACCATTACATCAGTTTTTCTTGCCCCAAATGTCAGAAGCCCCACAAATAGGGAGCTAAGTTATGGTGGGGAAAACACCACTAGTAAAAAAGTAAATACCAATACCCCTGAAAGGGGTGATTAATAGCCATAGAGAGGAGAGAGAGAGAGAGAAAACAGGGGGCTGGGGTGAGGGAAACCAGGACTGCAACAGTGAATACACTTGAACAGCTACATTTATGGTAAGTGTACACAACTGTACTATGTTCTTCATATTTCACTGTTGCAGTCATCACACTTGGGTGGATTCCCAAAGCTGAAGAAGGGTCGAGGCAGTCAAGAAGAGTTAAGGCTGGCTAGTATGCCTTGTAGGATTGCTGTTGCAAAACCTGCACTGGACATGGAAAAGACAGGCAAGGTGGTAATGCTTGGTGACGGTGTATACTGAACTCCAGGTAGCAGCTTCCAGGATGTCCCTGGTAGGGACTCCCCTAAGAAATGCTGTAGAGGTAGATGTTGTCCTAGTGGAATGTGCTCTGACCCCCTGAGGGGTTGGTTTCCCATGGTGCTTGTAGCAGAAACGGATGCAGTGTGCTATCCATTTGGAAATTGTTTGTTTTGAAATGGCCTTGCCCTCTGCTCCTGATGCAAAGCTGACTAGTAACTGGTCTGATTTTCTGAAGGGCTTAGTCCTACCAAGGTAAAATCTGAGCTGTCTGTGCACATCAAAGGAGTGCAGGATCCTTTCCCCTTTATTTTGAGGATTATGGAAGAAAGTTGGTAAATGGATGGATTGGTTGAGAGTCACACTGGACACCACTTTAGGCATGAAGGAAGAGTTAGTCCTGAGGGAAACCCTATCAGCATGGAAAATAATGAAGGGTTCCACAGCCATAAGTACTTGTAGCTCAGACACTCTTCCACCTGAAGTGATGGCCAGAAGCAAGGCTGTTTTCCAAGAGAGGAATTTTAAGTCTGTAGACCCAGCAGGTTCAAAGGGGGGGAAGCGTGAGTTTTTTCAGTACAAGTTAAGGTCCCACACAGGGGTGGGTGCTTTCCTTGGTGACCTTAAGTTGTTTGCCCCTCTCAGGAACTGTTTGATAAAAGGGTGCGAGAAGAGAGGTGGCTCAGTGTTGTAATGAGCCGAAATGGCTGAGGTATGTATCTTAATGGAGGAGAAGGACAGGCCTTTGTGGAGTAGTTCTGCTAAGTAATCCAGGATTAGAGACAGGGAGGGCAGAGTTGTGTCCTCTCCTTTAGATAAGAGTACAGAAGCAGAACCTTTTCCACTTATCAGCATAGGATTTTCTTGTACTGGGTCTTCTGGCTTCAAGAATGATGTCCAGCACCTGCTTGCTTAGGGTTGCTGGGGGAGAATTCAAGGAATAAGCCAGGCTGCAAGATTTAGGGTTTGCAGTTGTGGATGCAAAATCTGTCCCTCCTGCTGAGACAACAGGGTTGGGTTCTGGTGTAGGTGCCAGGGTGGCACCGGTGACAGGCTGCACAGGAGTGGGTACCAGTGCTGGCGTGGCCAGTCCGGAGCAATCAGAATTGTCCTTGGTCTGTCCTGTCTTATCTTGAGTAATACTCTTGAGTGAAGGGGCACGGGGGAAAGGCACAGATTGAGAGATTTACCCACTGAAAAGATAGGGCATCCACTTTCCAGGCCCTGCTGTGAGGATTCCTGGTGCAGAATTTGCTGAGCTGTTAGCTGTACAGGGAGGCAAAGAGATCCACCTCTGGGGTCCCCCATTTCTGAATCAGAAGGTTGAAGGTGCTGGGCTCCAATTGCCACTCGTGTGCGTCTAGGAGATTTCTGCTTAAGTCGTCTGCCAGTGAGTTTTGTTTGCCTGGCAAGAATTGAGCTTGCAGATGGACTTGCATGTCCAAGGCTGTGTGCCACAGGGCCATGGCTAAGCTGCAGAGTGGGTAGGAGTGTGTTCCCCCCTGCTTGTTGATGTACCACATAAATGTGGTGTTGTCTGTTTTTATTAGCAGTTGTCCTGGAAAGAGTAGGGATCTGAAAGCTGTCAGGGCATTCTGCACAGCTAGCATCTCTTTTTGGTTGATATGCAGATGAATTTGACTTGGGTTCCAGTGACCCTAAATGCATTTGCCATCCATGTGTGCTCCCCAGGCATAGTCTGATGCATCTGTGGTTAGGGTCTGGGTGGCGTGGGGTTGTGAAAAGGGCAGTCCCTTGTTGTGATAGCATGCTTCTGCCCACCAAAGGAACTCTGTCCATAGACAGGTTATGACAGGAATGACTGTTTCCAGGTCCTGAGAATGTTGGCACCAAAGACCTTTGAAGTACCACTGAAGTTTCCTCATATGCAGTCTTTCATATGGAATTAGCAGTATACATGAGACCATGAACCCTAGGGGCTGCAGTATTTTTCTTGCAGATAGCTGGGTTCTGGTGGCCATTTGTTTGAAGTAGGCTGTCAGATAGACTTGTTTTTCTGAAGTGAGGAATGCCATCTGGGATGCTGTGTCCAAGCTTGCTCCCAGGAATACAATCTCTTGACTGGGTAACAGTTTTGATTTATTTTCGTTGATGGTGTACCTCAAGGAAGTGAGAAGGTGTTTCACAAATATCAGGTGCTGCAACAGCAATTCCTAACTGTCCGCCTGAATCATGCAGTCGTCCAAGTACGGGAAAATTTGGATATTTCTCTGCCTGCAGTATGCAATGGCTGGAGCCAGGCATTTTGTGAAAATTTTGGGCACAGTAGATAAGCCAAAGGGAAGTGCAGAGAACTGATAATGCATAGATCCTGCCCTGAAACGTAGATATTTCCTGCATGACTCTCTTATGGGGATGTGCAGATAGGCTTCTTTTAAGTCTAGGGTGACTAACCAGGCATCCTTGGCTAGCATAGGAAGAAGCAGTTGCAGGGAAAGCATTCTGAATTTTGGTACCACCAGGAAGGTGTTGAGAATTGAAAGATCCAGGATTGGGCACCAAGAGCCCCCTTTCCTGGGTACCAGGAAGAGTCTGAAGTAGAATCCTTGATCCCTCTCTGTTCTACTGGAACCGGCTGAATAGCTCTGATATTGAGCAGGGAAGCTACTTGGCTTAGAGCCCCTGCCCACTGGTTTGGAGGAAGATCTGGAAACCCGCTTGGGGTTGGCAGTGAATGGAAATAAAATTTGTACCCCTGGGATACAATGTTAAGGACCCACTGGTCCTGTGTGATGGACATCCAATTTTTTGCATGAAGGGCAAGTTTTCCTCCTAGAGGCACAAGCAATTGGGCAGGGCTGGGGAGTGGGTAAAGAAGTCATTGTGAGTTTTTTTCCGTAAGGAGGTGGCTTACCACTCCCTGTTTAGGGGTGGGGGCACTCCATTGCTTAGACCTTTGCATACACTGAGACTGCAGTCTGGGTGGTCTGTTTCCCCTGGGTCTGGTTTGAGAAGGCCTGGAGGGGGCTGGAAAGGACCAGTGTTTGGAAGGGCAATGCCTACTGAATCTAGGGGGTTGCACTTGTAAGAATTCTTTAACAGTCTGCATAGACTTAGCTTTTTCTTCCATCTTTTTAAAAACCTCTTCTGCTTTGATGCCAAACAAACTGTCCTTGTTCAAAGGAGCATCTAGTAACTTTGATATGGCATG
This sequence comes from Protopterus annectens, assembly GCF_019279795.1. Taxonomy (NCBI): domain Eukaryota; kingdom Metazoa; phylum Chordata; order Ceratodontiformes; family Protopteridae; genus Protopterus; species Protopterus annectens. Next base: position 1,344,292,876 of record NC_056731.1, read on the forward strand.
GTCTGGCAAGGTCTGCTCCTTGAGCCAAGCATATCTTCTCAGTACAGACCCAGTGATTTCTGCCTGGCAAGATGCTTCTAGGGCATCAAAGCCACACTGCAAAGTATGCTTACTGACTTGGCTTGCAGAGTGCATAAGCTCCTGCAATTCTTTACTTTCTGCACAGTCTGTAAAGGTTGCCACTTTTTGTTTAATAAGTTCCATAATATGCTATTGGTACTTCAGCATGTGAAACTGACAATTCAATGCCCTAACAGCAAGTGTTGCAGAGGTTTATACCTTCTTACCCCATATGTCCAAAGCTCTGGAATCCCTGTCCGAAGGGGTGGGATTCTTGGCTGTAGTAGCCTTGATACCTTTAGGCCCCTGGGAAATTATCTCTGGGTCAGCAGTAGGATTTTTGAAAATAAATTTGTGAGTGTCAGGTACTCTGTAGTACCTGTCGGGTTTCCTAGGGACAGGAGGTAAAGTGTCAGGAGTAAGACTGGATTCCATAAAAACAACATCCAGGGCAGGGGGTATTGCTAAAGGCCTGTGCTGAGGCAAATCTAGGAATTCTCTGAGTCTCTTTTTGGACTGAGGAGTCTTGGCATTCCCAGTGGAAATGCTCTCTTAAGGTATGCAAGGTTTCACCAAAAGAAAAATCCTCTGGAGGGGAGGCAGAGGGAATGGATTCCCTTGCATCTGAATCCTCATAAGCAGGATAAGGGCATGTCTTCATAATCAGAAATCTCAGAGTCATCGGACTCCTGGTCTGTAGAAGATGTAGGGGACTGGTCTCATTTTCTCTTAGCAGGGGAAGGCCGACTTCCCCTAATCAGCGTAATAAGGTCTTCTGCCATTCTAAGAATTTGTTTCTGTGGCATGGGAGCAGGTGCATGCGCTTTGGTCGTCGGTTTTCTAGGCGTAGTGCATACTCTGGGCCTAAGAAACACGGTAGTTTTGGTTAAAAAAGTCGTCAGTTTGAGTCGAATATCGGTTGAGTGAAGAACTGCCTCAGAAGCTGGTGCCTGCACAGTGGGTCCGGACCCATCCAAGGTAGAGACATCCGCAGGTTTAATAGTCGAAGAAGAGTCTTGCTGCATACCGGACTCCGAATGGGTCTCAGTAGAGGCCTGCGAATCCACTGAAGCAGGCATCAGGGGCTGCAAAAGCACCTGAGTACCAGCGGACTGGCGACTAGCTTAACGTAAGTGTCGTCGGCAGCTTTGAACCTGTGCGGTCTGTCTCTGTCTTTATCCTTATGTTTTTTTTTGAATATTGGTAATCAGATGGTTTACTGAAGCCATTTCAGAATATGGAGATCGAGAGCAGAAGAATTTAGCGACAAAGAGAGCCCGACGACGAATGGTTCGGGTGTTAAGGCACAAAACCGACAGCGAGGTACGTCGTGGTCTGGGCCTAAACAGGTGACGCAGTAAGAATGAAATCTCTGTGAAGTATTTGCTTTCCACAGGCAAGACAATTGTTAACTTTTCCTGACATCGGTTAGAGCAAGAATAAAGGATCCCCAACGAGGTACTTAACTTTAGAAGACTTCAGGATTATTCTATTCATAAACGAAAATTCAGGTAGTGGCCGACCGGCACTTGCAAACTGCTTTGGCTTCGGGCTCCTTGGCAAGAAAGACTGATGTAATGATGCTGGCTGCCTGTTTTTATACCCCTGATGACCTGACGTCAGTCCTGGAGCAACAGCATCAGCATCCGACACAGAAATACTAAGTCTCCGGTATTCGGGCCGGCTGAGGGCTGCCTGCAGGCAGATAACCCAAGTGGACAACTGCAACAGTGAAACACGAAGAACATACATAGTTTTTATGCTGCAAATAAGTGGACAGATCTGAGCTTCTTGGCTCTGCAGACTTTTTTCGTAAAGAGAAAACGGAAAATTTTGAGTTACAGGAGTCTGATATGGGCTACTACACTAAATGAAGAACCACAAGTTATTATAAAATATCAATGTTATTTGCTTTATTGTAACATAAGGGACTTGCTCCTGGGATGATGAAATTGTTATAAAGTACAGTTTTGTACCTACCATAAATGTAGATGTCCGAACTGGATAGCATCTGCAGTCATAACAGCTGGGTTGAAAGTCCGGTCCGGCGGCGGCTGATGTCGCTCTTCATCCGGCGTCATCTCTGTTGGACCCGGGTATAAAGGCATCAGCGCCGGCGCCATCTTCCTCAGTGTTTCTTGCCCCAGATGCCAGAAGCCCTCCTGCAGGCTAAAAATTTTGGATAGATGCCAATGTTTCCAAAAGGATAGAGGTAACCACAAAAATAAGCATGTATGTACATATATACAAACAAATACACCATAAAAGACTCCCCCCCATCAGCTAGCTATTAGGAGGGTAAACACCAAGGAGGTGACTGCAGATGCTATCCAGTTCGGACATCTACATTTATGGTAGGTACAAAACTGTACTATGTCCTTCATGGATGCATCTGCAGTCATAACTGGGTAGAATACCATAGCCAACTAGGGAGGAGGATAAAGGTAGATTATGGTGTGTTTAAGATCCCTTGCAGTACAGCAGTGGCAAACCCTGCTCGGGATCTGGAATATAGAGGCAAATTATAATGCTTGGCAAATGTATGCACGGAGGTCCAAGTAATAATGTCTTTGGTAGCCACTCCATTAAGAAGGCTGTGGTAGTGGCTGTTGTCCTTGTAGAATGAGGTCTTATGTTCTGTGGAATTGGTTTTCCATGGAGGGATGCAATTTCCTATCCATTTGGAGATTGTCTGTTTGGAAATAGCTTTTCCCTCTCTTCCGTCTTTCTGCTGCTTTGGTTCTGTCCAAGTAGTAGCTGTCTATGTACATCCAAGGTATGCAGTATTCTTTCCCTGTTTTGTGGGTTGGGAAAGAAGGTAGGTAGGTGGATTGCCTGGTTTAAAGACACTCTGGATACCACCTTAGGCATAAATGTTGGATTAGTCCTCATGGATACTCTATCTTGGTGGAAGATTAGGAAGGGTTGCACTGCCATTAAGGCCTGTAGTTCTGAAACCCTCCTTGCTGAGGTAATTGCCAGTAGGAAAGCAGTTTTCCATGACAGGTGTTGTAAGTCTGCTGTTGCTGCTGGCTCAAAGGGTGATAGTGTCAACTTTGTTTAAGTCCCAAGCTGGTAATGGTGGTTTTCTTGGAGGTTTTACATTCTTGATTCCTCTGAGAAATTGTCTGAGCAGAGGTGTGAAAAACAGGTGGATCAAAGCTGTATTCTGCTGAAATAGCTGATGCATGTATCTTGATGGAGGAGTAGGACAGGCCTGAATGGAATACTCCAGGATGTTAGCATATCTATGTTTGACACATCTTTTCCTCTTTCAGAACTCCAACTGACAAACCTTTTCCATTTTCCAGCGTAGTTCCTTCTTGTTGAAGGTCTGCGTGCTTCAAGAATAATGTCTTTAACTCTTTGGGAAAGTTCCTGATTAGCTGCTGCTATGTGATGTTCCATGCAGTCAGTTGCAGGTTTGGATGTATGGTGCTGTAGTTGTTCTGAGTTAGCATCAAAGGCATCAGGTATTGGCCACATGTTGTTCGAGACAAGCTCCTTAGTAGTGGATACCAGTGTTGTCTTGGCCAGTTTGGAGCTATCAGGATTATCCTTGGATGTTCTTCCTTGATTTTTACTTTGTGTATCAAGGGTAGAGGTGGGAATGCATAAACTGTTAGGCCCTTCCAGCTGAAGGAGAGCGAGTCCACTTTCCATGCTAGTGGGTGGAATGTCCTTGTGCAGAATTTTTTGAGTTGGTGATTGTGAGGAGATGCAAATAGATCTATCTGAGGCATTCCCCACTTCTTTGTAATGGTCCTGAAGATGTCCGGGTGCAGGTGCCATTCGTGAGCATCTGATGTGGTCCTGCTTAAAATGTCAGCTAGAGTATTTTCTTTTCCTGGTACAAATCTTGCTTGCAGCTGAATGTTGTAGCTGAGTGCCAGGGTCCACAGTTCCAAAGTCATTCTGCATAGGGGGTATGAATGAGTGCCTCCCTGTTTGTTGATGTACCACATGACTGTGGTGTTGTCTGTCCTTATCAACAGTTGGCCCTCTTTAAGAAATGGTCTGAACTTTTGGATAGCCAGTTTTACAGCCAGCATTTCTTTTAAGTTGATGTGCAGGTGAAGTTGATCCTGAGTCCACAATCATCCTAGGTCTGAAGCATCTGTTGTAATGCAACTCCTGCTTTAAGCATGGAATTAGTGGGATTTCTGTTTGAGGCTGTGTCTGTGTTGGGACCATAAATCCATGAAGCCCAAGGCCTGCAGAACTTTTCTTGCTGTTAATTTGTTCAGCTTGAGTTCTTTTGTTTTCTGTAGTTAGGAATGCCATTTGTTTCACTGTGTCCAATTCCGCCCAAGAATGTCCTTGTTTGGGAAGGTATCAGTCTTGACTTTTGTAGATTGACCGTGTATCCCAATGCTTGTAGCAAGTAAATGACCCTTTGCAAATCTGTTGTCAACTTGCTTTAGGTATGGGTAAATATGAATCCCAGTCTCTGCAGTCACGATGCAGTGCAGTATCACGATTACTGATGCCAGGCATTTGGCAATGCTGAGAATTGATAGTGCTCTGATCCAATAGGGACGGTATGCCTCCTTGAGATCTAGAGTTACCAGCCAACACTCCTTGCCCAGCATCATTTTGAATTTTGGGACAATGATGTATGTATTCAAATTGGTCTCCAACTTTTCTTTCTCTGCTGCAGGCACTTTTCCACAGCTCTCATGTTTGCTAACTCCATTATCTGTTGTAAAGCTTCTGTTTTTGATTTGGAGGTAGATTTGGCATTCCTCTTTTGATTGGTATAGTGTGGAAGTGGAATCGGTAACCTTGATGTATAATTTGCAGAATCCACTTGTCTTTTGTTATGTGGTGCCAGTTCTTTGCAAATAATATTTGCTCCCTGGTGGGTTTTAGGGTAGGAGTCACTGTGGCTGTGTTGAAGTAGTGGCAGTGGCTGTGTCTGTGCCTCTGTTGTTACCTTGCCACTGCACTTCCTCTGGTTTGGTTTCTGCCTCTTTTGAAATCTTGTGGAGTCAGGAAAGGACCAATTCTTGGCAGGCCAGTTCCTGCTAAATCTTGGGGTTGAACCAAATCTTTAACAGTTTGAACTGATTTTGCCTTTTCTTCCCTTTTCTTCATAACCTGCTGGGCAGGTGCACCAAACAAACTTGTCTTATCCATAACCATTTCTAATACATATTTCTTGTCAAGAGCTTCATCAGTGGTTAATTTTTAGTTAACTGATCAAGCATAAACTCTTGGTATTGTATCATGCAGTTTAAAGCTCTAGCTGAGAGAGTAGCTGAAGTGTATACTTTTTACCCCATCTGTCTAATGACCTTGCTTCCCTTTCAGAAGGAGTAGGGTTTTTAGCTGGGTCGCTGACAACTGCCTTGGGACCCTGGGATATAGTTTGATGAGTGTCTGGCACCCTGTAAAATCTGTCTGGTTTGGCAGGGGCTGGAGGTAATGAGTCTGGAGCAGAGCAGACATCATTAAAAGCGTCATCTACCACAGAAAGAACAGGAGGTATAGCCCTGTGCTGTGGAAGGTGCAGAAAGGTTCTAAGCCTTTTTGGGAATCTGAGAATTCTTGTTGCAAAGGAGAATTCTTCAGGAGGGGGGCCTCTGGCTGGTCAGTAATGTCTGATTCATCTGCAGAATCATCAGAGGACACTGGCTCAGGGCTGAGAGGCCCTGTCTGGGTGAGGTTGAGATCCTCTAATTAAAGAAATCAAATCTTCTGCCAAGGTGAGCATTTGAGAACTGGAAGTGGGCCTGGTTGAGGGTGGTTTAACAGGAACTGATTTGGATCGACTGCAGATGCATCCATGAAGGACATCTAGACAAGAGGGCTTTTAAAAACAAGCACAGAGAAAGTTGTGGAACTGAGGTAGAGCCACTCAATTTCACATCCCCGACTGCATTTCTTATATTAACTGTAATTTTAAGTGTAATTTCTACTATCAATGTCAATTAAGGAAATAAGTGAATATATACTAAAGTTGCAGTAATGTCTGCTTTGTATTAAATCATGTAAGTAGTTAGATATGCCCTTGGCACAATCCAACAGTCTATGACCTTAAATGATCGAGAGATTTAACTTGATCATCATGGGTAACAAAGTAACTATGAATCAGAGTTAACATTTTTGGTGCTATCCAGACATTCAGTGTACTTCCACAGATTTGGATAACTTTTCTGTATGACCTATGTAATGTAAATGTGATATTGCTACTTGGTAAGCTACAACTATGAAGTGTTTTTTAATGTTTATTGAGATCTATAGCTCAATGCTATCATTAGATGGAAAGGGAATGCTAGGAATACCTGACAATTTTTATTTTAGAATAATCTTAGAGATATCTGCGTTTTGAGTACAAGAAAAGCAGTCTGGTGTTGGGTACTGGTTCATTGTTTTGAAGGGAATGAATGAATGAATGCACACAGTGTTGTAAATATGTTGATTTGGCTTGCACAATACAGTTTAATTTATTGGTCTTGCATCTGGTTGAAACTAAATGACATGTATGAAGGCAATGACTATTTTGCAGGTAATGAGGCTTTTGTGCTTCAATGCAATGACTAAAATGTGAATTTTAACAGCAGGAATACAAGAAAGCTAATTTTACTCTATATATTATAGCAGACTGTTCACATGGAACGTTAAAAGGCTGAGCAGCAGAGTTAAGAAAATAAACATCTGTAGCAGTCATGCCCTTGGACTGTGGCCTTGCACGATACATATCTTGACAAGGCTAGGTACAAGACATTTTTTAAAGGCAACCGGACAAATGGGAAATAGCGTAATCATTTCAAAAGGCTAGATGCAGGAAAGTAAGTGTCCTCTTATCAATAACATGCTTCTTGCAATAGAAGAAACTCACAATGACGAGAGTGGCTATTACGGTGGACTTAAACTTGTTTGTTCCTGAGAAGTCTATTATTTTAGTGTTAAATTTCTAACAGTACCATCACAGAATTCAAAGGGACAAAGAACAGCTTGCAGCTTTAAAGAAAGGGTGTACTGGAATGCAGCAGCACTTTTTAGGAATGTAAAGGTGGCACAAGACAGGTACAAACTTCCAGGTTAAGGAAACAAGTAGGATTTTACATAAAGGTCATGTGTTTGAATTATATTTTTCTAACACAGGGAGAAGAGGAGAGGAACAAGGAAAGATGAGGACTGACAGAAACAAAGATCCATCGTTGTGGTAACTACATAAATTTTGTATTTGATGATGTCTTTTCTGTCCATTCCTCAACTGATGGGACAGAGTCCCCAGCTAATTGGTTCCTAGGGTGGGTTTCGTGGAAAGATATTCTGGAGGACAACAGAACTGAAAGCCCATCTTTTCCCTGGAAACTAAATCCAGCGATAGGTATGAACATTAGACCAAGTGGCAGCAGCACACGTTATCAACTGAAGCTCTAGAAAAGAAGGCAGAAGTCGTAGAGACAGACCTTGCGGAATGTGCCTTTAGGATGTTTTGGTAGAATCAAATCTTTATCCTTATAAACTTCAGAAATGCAGTTAATCAAGTCAACCATCCTGCTAAGGTAACTTGACACAGCTTGACCCCACTTAACTTTGGGGAAAGATATGTGTAATTGGTCTGAATTTCCTGAGGGATTTAGTCCTGTGAAAGTAGAACTGTAATTGTCTATGCAAATCTAAAAATATGAAGCATACATTTTTGCCTATTGGTGAATTTAGGGAAGAAGACTAGTAAATTAATGGTTTGCTTGAGTACAGATTCTGAAGCTACTTTAAGAAGAAAGAATGGATTGGTATGTAAAGACGCTCTTGTCTTTGTAAAAATAATATACAGTGATTGACAAGACAAAGCCTGGAGTTCAGACACTCGGTAATGGCTACCAGAAAAAGTTTTCCATGTCAAAAACTTTAAGTCCACTTTGGCAGCAGGCTTAAAGTCTGCAGCAGTACAGCAAGATCCCAAGGAGGAGTGGAATATTTAATAGGAGGGTCTAAAAAGAAAGGTACCTCTAACAAAGGCCTTACACAATTTAAGACAGGCCAAGAAATTATGGTCCTCACCAGCATGAATATCTAAGGTTGCAGCTAGCTGAACCTTGGTAGTGGAGTAACTGGTTCCATTGTGAAAGATGGAAGTGAGAAAATCTGACATGTTGATATAGAAGCTGAAAAGGGATCCAAATGGCTCTTGGAAGCCCAAATGGCAAACCTTTTCAATGTACTTTTGTCAAACCTTTTTGAGATGGCATGAGAACATGTACGACCTGCGAAGAAAACCTGGAATGACTAGCAATCGTGGTAAGTGGAAAAACCATGTGGTTAACTTCAAAGCCCAAATGTCCAGATGAGGCATTCTAGAAGGATGAGAGGTCTGGATTCAGATCCAGCATCCAAGGCAGGTATGTCAGATGAGGCCAGACAAGGGGGAACCACACCTGACAAGGTCAGACAGGGGCAATGAGGGTGATTGTTCTCCTACGTTGTAATGCTTGCTGTATGAACTTCAGAATTAGGGGAGTCGGAAGATATGCATATAGAAGAACAGAGGACCAATAGTAGATCGAAGCATATCTCGGTAATGCCCCCTATGGGAGGGGAGGGGTCAGAACAGAGAATATGCTGCATTTGGAACTGACAAGAGAAGCAAAAAGATTGCAGCACTGTTGGTCCCACCACTGAAAAATTTGTTTTATCACTGCTTTACGGAGAGATCACTTGTGAGGCAGAAGAATAGACCAGATTAACCTGTCTGCTAGAATGTTGGACTTCCTCAGTATGTGCACTGCTATTAGAAAGAGGTTGGAAGACATCACCCACTGCCACACACTAATCACTTCTTGACACAATGGGTAGTAGCATGTTCCCACTTGTTTGCTGATATACCAGACTATGATACGTTTTCTGTCTGGCTAGATATCACCAAAATAGGAAGGATATCCTGAAAGGCCTGCAACACTAGGAAGACTGTACTCAACTCTAAGACAATGATGTGAAGATTGACTTCTGATGGGGACCAAATGCCCTGGACCAACTTCTCCATTTATAGGTCCATAGTTGTTTACTAGGCTAATGACCACAAGGGCACTTTTAAGTCTAGCCATGCATCTCAAATCTCTGACAAGTTCCGATACCCTTGATAAGTGTAAGCATGGGCCTGGGAGATGAACCATTTACATGTTACCTGTTTGCATCAGAGACATAGGTGCCAAACCAGGTATGAATTTCTAGTTTCCCATCCAATTGTCCAAGTTGCACTTGAATTGGATTAGTGAGGAACTCTGCTTCACATGGATGGGGAGCCTGTTCAACAGAAGGTGTAGTCTCTGGGATACATACCTATCTCTCCAGCAGGTCCTACTTATATCACAGGCAAGGTTTAAGTCTTCAGAAAGTACAGTTGTGTACACTTACCATAAAAGTAGATGTTCGAGTGTATTCACTGTTGTAGTCATCACATTTGGGTTATCCCTGCCAGGGTAGCCCTCGGCCGGCCCGAATACCAGAGACTTAGTATTTCTGTGTCAGTTGCTGTCACTTGAGGACTGACATCAGGTGGTCAGTAGTATAAAGTAAGGCAGCCAAGCCATTACATCACTTTTTCTTGCCCTAACCTGTCAGGCGCCCCCAAAGTAGGAGGCCAGGTTCTGGTGGAAGAACTCCACCAGTGGAAAATAAATACCAATATCTCCCTTGTAAGGGAAGGAGAGGAAGAATGGTAATAAAAGGCAAAACAGAATAATTATGTTCTTCTTGTTTCACTGTTGCAGTTATCACATTTGGGTAGATTCCCAAAGCTGAGGAAATGGGTGGAGGCAGTCAAGGAAAAGTACAGTTGTGTACACTTAGCATAAATGTAGATGTTCGAGTGTATTCACTGTTGCAGTCATTACAGTTGGGTTATCTGCTTGCAGTAGCCCTCAGTCGGCCTGATTAACAAAGTCTTGGGTCCTACATCGGTTGCTGTCTCTTCTTCCATGATGTCAGGTCGTCAGGGGTATAAAACATGCAGCCGACGTCATTACATCAGTTTTTCTTGCCCCAGATGTCAGGTGCCCCCTAATGGGAAGCAATTAAATCTATAAATATACAAGGTTATACCTCAAACAAAAAAGCATTACACCAAAAAGCTTTTAAGCACTGAAAAGGAGAGAAGAGGTATAGCCAAAAAAGTCAGGGGGCTTGAGGGACGGTAACCAGGACTGCATCAATGAATACACTCGAACATCTACATTTATGTTTAAGTGTACACAACTGTACTATGTTCTTCATGTTTCACTGTTGCAGTCATTACATTTGGGTAGATTCCCAAAGCTAAGGATGGCAGGAGGAATTTAGACAGAATTAGGACCAGCTATAAGGCCCTGCAAAACTGCAGTGGCAAAGCCAGCTCTGGATTTAGAGAAAATTGGCAAATGGTAATGCTTGGTGAAAGTATGTACAGAACTCCAGGTAGCAGCTTCTAGGATGTCCCTGGTAGGTACGCCTCTGAGAAAGGTTGTAGAGGTAGATGCAGCCCTGGTTGAGTGGGGTCCCTGTGGGGATAGGTTTTCCATGGTGCTTATAGCAGAAATTAATGCAATGGCCTATCCATTTGGAAATGTTTTGCTTTGAAATAGCCTTCCCCCCTCTGTCCCTAAAGCAATTGCCACCAGCAGCTGTTCAGACTTCCTTTGAGGTTTAGTCCTGTCCAAGTAGAATCTAAGTTGTGTGTGCACATCTAAGGCGTGCAGTATCCATTTCCCTTTGTTCTGTGGATTAGGAAATAAGGTTGGCAAATGAATGGACTGATTAAAGGCCACACTGGATACCACCTTTAGCATGAAAGAGGGATTGGTCCTGAGGGACACCCTATCCGCATGAAAGATGATGAAAAGCTCCACTGCCATAAGGGCCTATAATTCAGATACCCTTCTTGCTGAAGTGATGGCTAAAAGGGAAGCTGTTTTCCAAGAAAGGAATTTTAAATCTGCAGTAGTAGCTGGCTCAAAAGGAGGAAGGGTGAGTTTCTCCAATACAAAGTTAAGGTCCCAGGCTGGAGTTGGAGCTCTCCTGGGTGGTCTTAATTTTTTGACCCTCTGAGGAACTGCTTGAGCAGTGGATGAGAGAAGAGGGGAGGTTCTGTGTTATAATGAGCTGAAAAGGCTGAAGCGTGAATTTTTACTGAGGAAAAAGAGAGGCCCTTGTGAAGCATCTCAGTTAAGTATTGGAAAATCTGAGGTAAATTGGGCACTGCTGTGCTCATCCCTTGAGATTGGTTCCAGGCACAGAATCTTTTCCATTTTCAGCATAAGATTTTCTAGAACTAGCCCCCCTTGCCTCTAAAATGACATCCATCACTGGTTTACTGAGGGATGGCAAAGGAGAGCTTAGGTAATTAGGCAGGCTGCTAGGTTCAGTGTTTGAAGCGGAGGGTGCGGAATCTGGTTCTCCTGCTGAGACAGCAGGGTAGGAGTCTGAGGCAGGTATCATGGGGCCAACAGCGACACATTGCGCAGGAGGGGGTACCAGTGGTGGCATGGCCAGGCTGGTGCAAACAAAATCATCCTTGGTTTGTCTTGTTTGATCTTTAGTAGTACTTTGTAAAGCAGAGGCAGAGGAGGGAAGGCATAAATTGATAGGTTTTTCCAGCTGAAGGACACAGCATCCACCTTCCAACCTTGTCTGTGGGGAGTCCTTGCACAAAATGTTTCCAATTGATAGTTCTGGGGGGTGGCAAACAGGTCTATATCTGGGCTCCCCCATTTGCTTGTTAACATGTTGAAAATCCTTGGTTCCAGTTTCCACTCGTGTGGGTCCATGAGGTTTCTGCTTAGTCCGTCTGCCAGTGTATTTAGTTTTCCTGGCAGGAATTGAGCTTGTAGATGCACTTGGTAGCTCAAGGCTGTGTTCCACAATACCATGGCTAGTCTGCAAAGGGGGTAAGAATGTGTACCCCCATGCTTGTTTATGTACCACATAACAGTGGTGTTGTCCCTCTTTACCATTAATTGTCCTGGAAGAATGTGGTCCTTGAAGGTTGTCAGAGCATTCTGTACAGCTAACATTTCTTTATGACTGATGTGAAGGTGCATTTGAATTGGGTTCCATTTGCCCTGAATGCCCTTCCCTGCCAGGTGTGCCTCCCCCCCCCCATGCATAGTCTGATGAGTCTGTTGTTAGGGTTTGGGCGGCAGGGGTTAGTGTGAATGGTAGTTCCTTGTTATGGTGGCAGGCCTCTTCCCACCAAAGGAACTCTAGGCTTAGACAAGGAATGATAGGAATCATTGCTTCTAGATCCTGAGAATGTTGACACCATAGGCTTTTTAGATACCATTGTAGTTTCCTCATATGCAGTCTTGCATATGGAATTAGTAGAATGCAGGAGGCCATGAACCCCAAGGCTTGTAGTATTTGCCTTGCAGATAGCAGGGTTTCTGTGGCCACTTGTTTGAAGTAGGTTGTCAAATGAATTTGTTTCTCTGGTGTGAGGAAAGACATCTGGGAAGTTGCATTCAAACTTGCTCCCAGGAATATAATTTGTTGACAGGGTACCAGGTGTGATTTCATTTCATTTACGGTGTACCCCAGACAAGTTAGCACCCTTTGTACAAAAGCCAGATGATTCAAAAGTGCGTCCTAGTTTTCTGCCTGAGTTAGACAATCGTCCAGGTATTGGTATATTTGAATATTTCTTTGCTTGCAAAATGCAATGACTGGAACTAGGCACTTTGTGAATACCCTGGGTGCAGCAGATAAGCCAAAGGGCAGTGCAGAGAACTGATAGTGCACACAGCCTGCTTTGAAGCGTAGGTATTTTCTGCAAGATTCCCTGACTGGGATGTGCAGGTAGGCTTCCTTTAAATTTAGTGTTGCCAACCAGGCATCTTTGCTTAGCATAGGAAGCAACTGGTGAAGAGTCAGCATCTTGAATTTTGGAATCACCAAAAAGGTGTTTAGAATAGGTAGGTCCAGGATAGGAAGTCATGAATTGTTTTTTCTGGGTACCAGGAAAAATCTCAAGTAGAAACCTTGTCCCTTTTCTTCTGGTACCAACTGAATAGCCCCTGTGCTTAAGAGAGAGAGAGAGAGTACTTGCTTTTGGACCTCTGCCCACTGATTTGGAGGCAGATCCAGCCAACTGCTTGGAGTTGGTAACGTGTGGAAGTGAAATCTGTATCCTTGGGACACTATATTTAAAACCCATTTGTCCTGGGTAATGAGTCCCCAGTTCTTTGCATGAAGTTCAATCTTTCCCCTCAAAGGGACAGTCAGTTGAGAAGTGCTTGGAAGTTTTAAAAAGAAGTCATAGAGACAGTTTACCATAGGGGGGAGTTTTATTACTCCCAGATTTGGAAGTGGAGGCCCCCCAGTGCTTAGTCCTGTCCGTCCCCCTGGGACTGAAGCCAGGGTGCACTGCTGGATCTGGGTTTGGAATGAGAAGGTCTGGAAGAGGCAGAAAATGGCCAATTCTTAGAAGGCCAAAGCCTACTAAATCTTGGAGGTTGTACTTGTAAAAAAATCTTTAACAGTTTGCATAGATTTAGGTTTTTCCTCCATCTTTTTAAGAACTTATTCTGCCCTGTTGCCAAACAGGAGGTTCTGATTTAAGGGAGCATCCAGTAATTTCGCTTTAACATGATCTGGCAAGGACTGCTCCTTAAGCCAAGCATGCCTTCTAAGTACAGACCCAGTTACTGCAGCCCTGCAAGATGCCTCTAGTGAATCAAAACCACATTGCAATGTAGGTTTACCAACTTGTTCAGCAAAATGCATTAAATCCTGTAAATTCTTATTTTCAGCACAATCAGGAAACAACATAATTTTCTGTTTAAGCAATCCAATAATATGCAGCTGATACTTTAACATATGAAACTGGCAATTCAAGGCCCGAATGGCCAAAGTTGCAGAAGTGTATACCTTCTTACCCCATCTATCCAGCACCCTGGAATCTCTATCAGAGAAGGTAGGATTTTTGGCAGTAGTAGTTTTAATGCCCTTGGGTCCCTGTGAAACGGTTTCAGGATCCACTGCAGGATTTTTGAAAACGAACTTGTGAGAGTCAGAAACACTGTAATATCTATCAGGTCTTCTGGAAGCAGGAGGTAAAGAGTCAGGGGCCATGCTAGATTCCAAAAATGCATCATCAACAATGTCCAGTACAGGAGGTATAGCTAAAGGCCTGTGCTGGGGCAAGAGTATGAAATCCCTAAGCCTCTTTTTAGAATCACAGAAATCCTGACATTCCCAACAAAAATGCTGTCTGAGAGTATGCAAGGTTTCACCAAAAGAGAAATCCTCTGGCAGGGAAGCAGAGGGAATATTGTCCTCACATTGAATCCTCATAGGTAGATAAGGGTAAATCCTGGTCATCAGAGGAAACAGAAATTTCAGAATCCTGGTCAGAAGTATCATAAGCAAACTCAGTCCTAGGTCTCTTAGAGGGGTAAGGTTGGCTTCCCCTGATTAAAGTAATAAGATCTTCAGTCATTCTTATCATTCGTTTTTCAGGCATAGAGGCCGGACTATGCGGTCTGGGCATCCGTTTTCTAGGCATGGTTTGGGTTTTAGGCCTTGAAAAAGAAGATGGCATCGGTTTAATATGGAAGTCAGTAGGCCTGAATACATCCTCAAAAGCCAGTGCCTGCACAGCGGCTCCAGACCCATCCAAGGTAGAGACATCCACAGGTTCCACAGTTGAAGCATCTCGCTGCATACCAGACTCCGAATGGGTCTCAGTAGAGGTCTGCGAATATGAAGTAGCGGGTAGCAGGGGCTGCGAAATCGCCTCACTGAGTACCGGCGAAGTGGGTGGCCTGTCTCTGTCTTTATCTCTGCGTTTTTTCAGAATGTCGGTAGTCAAATGGCTTACTGAAGACATATCAGGATAATTGAACCAAGTGCCAAAACATTTAGAAGCGCAAATATACCAACAATGGATAGTTCATGGTTTAAATAAGGCACAGACCCAACAGCGAGGTAAGTCATGGTAAGGGCCTAGGCAAGGAATACAGTACGAATGAAAATCTTTATGAGGTATTTGCTTTCCACAAGAAATGCAATTATTTACTTTTACTGACATCGGTTTAGAGCAAGAAAAAGTTTCCCCAATGGGGTACTTAGCTTTTAGTTGAAGACTTCGGTTCTGAAACTCGAAACAAAAATTTCAGGAGTCGACCGACTGGCACTTGAGAACTGCTTCTGCTTCGGGCACCTCACGGCAAGAAAGACTGATGTAATGACGTCGGCTGCATGTTTTATACCCCTGACTACCTGACATAATGGAAGAAGAGACAGCAACCGACGTAGGACCCAAGACTTTGTTAATCAGGTCGACTGAAGGCTATTGCAAGCAGATAACCCAAATGTAATGACTGCAACAGTGAAACACGAAGAACATCTAGGGGCTGGCAAGGATGCCCTGTAAGACTGCAGAGGCAAACCCTACCCTGGATTTGGAGAAGAGAGGCAGGTGTCAATGCTTGGTAAAAGTGTGAACAGATGTCCAGGTGGCAGCCTCCAGGATGTCCCTGGTGGGGACTCCTCTGCGGAAAGCTGCAGAAGTGGAGGCTGCTCTGGGGAGTGTGCCCTGACTCCCTTGGGGGGAGGCTTTCCATGCTGTCTATAGCAGAAATGTATGCAGTGTGCTATCCATTTGGAAATGGTTTGCTTGGAGATTGCTTTGCCTTCTGCCCCTGTAGCAAAACTAATCAGTGACTGATCAGACTTTCTGAAGGATTTGGTCCTATCCAGATAGAATCTGGGCTATCTGTGCACATCTAGAGTGACAAACCCTTTCCCTCTTGTTCTGGGGATGTGGAAAGAAGGTGGGCAAATTAATGGACTGGTTGAGAGTCACACTGGACACAACCTTGGGCATGAAGGATGGGTTAGTTCTGAGGGATACCCTGTCTTTATGGAAGATGATGAAGGGGTCTACAGCCATGAGTGCTTGCAGCTCACAGATTCTTCTGGCTGAAGTGATGTCCAAAAGGAATGCTGTCTTCCAGGAGAGAACTTTTAGCTCTCCAGAAGAATCTGGTTCGAAAGGGAGCTTTTCCAAGACAAAGCTAAGGTCCTAAGCTGGTTTTGGTGCCCTTCTGGGGGGCCTCAAGTTGCTAGTCCCACTGAGGCACTGTTTGATCAAAAGGTGTGAGAAAAAGCGGCTGCTCAGTGGGAAAATGAGCAGAAATAGCAGAGGCATGAATTTTTATAGAAGAGAAAGAGAGACCACTGTGTAGTAGGTCAGCTAAGTAATCCAGGATGAGAGGGATGGAGGGCTGTGCCATATTGGCTCCCTTAGCCTGGATCCAGGTGCAGAACCTTTTCCATTTATCTGCACAAGACTTTCTGGTGCTAGGACGTCTGGACTCATGGATAACATCCAGAACCTGTTTACTGAGGATGGCAGATTGGTTCGGGGTTAGGGAATAAGCCAAGCTGCCAAACTGAGTGTCTGCAATTGGGGATGCACGAATTCCCCTTCCCTCTGGGTCAAGAGGTTTGGAATCTGAGGAAGATGCCATATACCAGTGTTGTTGGGGTCAGTCTGGAGCTATAAGAATGGTCCTTGGTTTTTCCTCCCTTATTTTGAGGAGTACCCTGGGGATGAGAGGTAGAGGGGGAAAGGCATAGATAGATAGATTGCCCAGGGGAAGGACAGAACATCCACTTTCCAAGCCATGCAGTGATGCTCTCTGGTGCAGAATTTGCTGAGCTGATGGCTGGTGTGGGAGGCAACAAGGTCGACCTTCGGGGTTCCACATTTCTGAGTTATTAGGGTGAAAGTACTTCTGTTGAGTTGCCGTTCATCCAGAAGGTTTCTGCTTAATTGGTCTGCCAGAGAGTTGAGAGAGCCTGGTAGGAATTGTGCTAACAGGTGTAACTGTATGGAACAGCCTGTCAGTGAAAGGTTCATGGCCAGCCTGCAGAGAGGGTAGGAGTGAGTCCCTCCCTGCTTGTTGATGCACCACATGACAGTGGTGTTGTCTGTTTTAATCAGGAGTACCCCTGGAGAGAGAAGGGGTTTGAAAGCTATCAAGGTGTGCTGCACAGCCATCATCTCTTTTTTACTGATGTGCAGAGTGACTTGCTGTGGCCTCCATTGGCCCTGTATGCACCTGCCGTCCAGGTGTGCACCCCAAGCATAGTCTGACATGCCTGTGTTGTGGGGTCTGGGCAGCGGGGGTTGGGGAGAATGGCAGTTCCTTGTTGTGGGAGCATGCTGTTGCACACCAAAGAAATTCCTTTCTGAGGCAAGCAATTAGGTAGAAGAGTTTCCAGGTCTTGAGAGTACTGATACCAAAGGCTCTTTAGGTACCACTGAAGTTTCCTCATATGCAGTCTGGCATATGGAATGAGTAGTATGCAACATGCCATGAACCTCAGAGTTTGCGGGATCTTCGTTGCAGATAGCTGGGGCCTGGTGGCTAGTTGACAGAAGTAGGCTGTCAGGAAAATTTGTTTTTCTGGTGTAAGGTATGCCATCTGGGATGCTCTGTCCAGACTTGCTCCCAGGAAGATTATCCTTTGAGTGGGCACCTGTTTTGATTTCTTTTTATTGATTGTGTACCCTAGGAAGGTAAGTAGGGTCTTTACAAAGGCCAGGTGCTTGAGCAGCTTTTCCTGGTTGCCTGCCTGAATAAGGCAGTCTTCTAAGTATGGGTAAATTTGAATATTTCTTTGTCTGCAAAAGGCAATGGCCGGAGCCAGACATTTTGTGAAAACTCTGGGAGCAGTAGATAAGCCAAAGGGAAGTGCAGAGAACTGAAAGTGTTGAGATCCTGCCCTGAAGCAGAGATGCTTCCTGCATGATTCCCTGATAGGAATGTGGAGGTAGGCCTTTTTTAGATCTAGGGTGGCTAGCCAAGCATCCTTGGACAGCATGGGCAGCAGCTGCAGGAGGGTGAGCATTTTGAATTCTGGGATCACCAAGAAGGCGTTTAGGTTCGATAGATCGACCAGAAAAAGTCTGGAGTAGAAGCCTTGGCCTACCTGTTCTGCAGGAATGTGCTCTACTGCCCTCATAGAGAGCAGGGAAAGGATTTGGTTTTGAGCCTCTGCCCACTGATTTGGTGGTAGATCTGGCAACCCTTTTGGGGTTCGAAGAGTGTGGAAGGAAAATTTGTATCCCTGAGACACAATGTTCAGAACCCATTGGTCCTTGGTAATGGTGGCCCAGGTGCTTGAGTGAAAGGAGAGTTTTCCTCCTAGAGGTAAGTGAAAGTGGTCAGAGAGGGGGAGGTGAGTCATTGTGAGATCTTACCATAAGGGGGTGGCTTAGAACTCCCTGGTTATGAAGTGGAGGTAGTCCACTGCTTACATCTCTGCATTCCCTGGGGCTGCTGCCTGGGGGGGGGGGGGTCTGTTTCCATGGGGCCTAGGCTGGGTCAGTTTACTCAGAGCAGGAAAGGACCAGTGCTTGGTGGGACCAATGCCTGCTGAACCTAGGCGCTGGACCTGTAAGAAATCCTTAAATGTTTGCACAGAATTTGCTTTTTCTTCCATCTTTTTTAAGACCTCTTCTGCCTTAGTGCCAAATAAGTTATCTTTGTGCAAGGGGATATCCAACAATTTATATTTTACATGGTCTGGCAGGGGTTGTTCCTTAAGCCATGCATGTCTTCTAATGACAGATCCAGTGACTGGTGCCCTGTAAGAAGTTTCCTGGGCATCAGAACCACAGTGCAAAGTGTGTTTAGTTACTTGACTTGCAGAATGCATTGTCTTGTAACTCTTTGGATTCTGCCCAGGCAGGAAAGGAAGACATTTTTTTGTTTAAGGAGTTCCAAGGTATGTTGCTGAAATTTCAGCATATGGAACTAACAATTTAGTGCCCTGATAGCAAGAATAGCTGAGGTGTATACTTTTTTACCCCATCTGTCCAATGCTTGGGAATCCCTGTCTGAGGGGCTGGAATTCTTAGCAGAGGTTGCTTTAATCTCTTTTGGCCCTTGAGAAATGACTTCAGGGTCAGCTGTTGGATTTTTAAAAAGATATTTGTGCGAGTCAAGGACTCTATAGTACTTGTCTGTTTTTTTGGGAGTAAGAGGTAAGGCGTCAAGCTGGATTCAAGGAAAACATCCTCCACAACATCCAGGACTGGGGGGGATGGCCAAGGGTCTGTGCTGTGGAAGATCTAGCAATTCCCAGAGTCTCTTTTTAGACTGAGGGTAGTCCTGACTCTCCCATTGGAAATGCTCCCTTAAAGTATATAGGGTTTCCCCAAAGGAAAAATCCTCCGAGGGAGAGGCTGAAGGAATGGAGTCCTCTGCATTAGAATCCTCATAAGTGGAGAAAGTTTGCATGTCTTCATAGTCAGATGCATCAGATTCATCTGAACTTGTTCAGACAAAACTACAGTGGACAGATCACTTTTCCTTTTTGAGGGGGTAGCTTGGCTTCCCGTGATCAGCAAGATAAGGTCTTCCGCCATTTTAAGCATCTAAGACTGAGGCAAGGTAGCAGGTGTCTGAGAGTGGGTCATCGGTTTCTTGAGTGTGGTTTGAACCCTGGGCCTAAGAAACTCTGTCATTTTTGAAAGAATGGTAGTCCCAAAAGAAGACGTCGGCTTGTGTTGAGATTTGATAGTGCAAAGGACTTCCTTGGAAGCCGGTGCCTGCTCAGTGGCTCCGGACCCATCCAAGGAAGAGACAACCGCAGGATCCTTAGTCGAAGAAGAATTTTGCGGCATACCTGACTCCAAAAGGGTCATGGTAATGGCCTGCGAACCAACTGAAGCAGGCATCAAGGGCTGCAAAAGCACCTCACTGAGTACCGGAGGACTGACGACTAGCTTAACGGAAGCTTCGTCGGTAGGTTTGGACCTGTGTGGTCTGTCTCTGTCTTCATCTTTACATTTTTTCGAAGGATCTGCTGTTGGATGGCTTACCAAAGCCATATTGGAATTCAAAGACTGTAAACGAAAATATCTGGCTACAATAAGGCCCGACAATGGATAGTTCTGGTGTTGAAGAAAGCACAGAAGTGACAACGTGGGATTTCATGGTCTAGGCCTAAACAAGTGACGCAGTAAGAGTGGAAGTCTCAGTGTGGTATTTGCTTTTCACAGGCAAAACAATTATTAACTTTTTCTGA
Organism: Protopterus annectens; assembly: GCF_019279795.1. Taxonomy (NCBI): domain Eukaryota; kingdom Metazoa; phylum Chordata; order Ceratodontiformes; family Protopteridae; genus Protopterus; species Protopterus annectens. The sequence goes on from NC_056731.1 coordinate 1,344,312,964, forward strand.
CATCGGTTAGTGCAAGAAAAAAGGATCCCCGACAGGGTACCTAGCTTTAGAAGACTTCAACTTCAATTCAGAGATGAAAACTCAGGTAGCGGCCGACCGGCACTCATGCGAACTGCTTCTGCTTCGGGCTTCATGGCAAGAAAGACTGATGTAATGGCGTCGGCTGCCTTACTACTGACGACCTGACAACAGTCCTCAAGTGACAGCAACTGACGCAGAAATACTAAGTCTCTGGTATTCGGGCCAGCCAAGGGCTACCATGGCAGGGATAACCCAAATGTGATGACTGCAACAGTGAAAAACGAAGAACATCAGGTAATTATGGTACTGTTTGTTTTGTGGATATGCAAGAGGTCCATCAGAGTGGGGTCTGACAATGCCCTGTATGCTGGGCATAGATCTCCCTTCAAAAGCCTGTAGGAGACAGAATACAGGGATAGGGCCTTGAGGTGGTCTGCATAGGACCTATTACTTACACCCTGTATTCTTTTAGTGAGGAACCTCTGTGGACATTCCAGTTGTTGGACATGCCTGGTTACGTACATACCAAAGGGGGCACTATACTCAATGAGAAGTCTGATGAATGCCAAATACAGTGGAACAATGACTTCCTTGGACTTAGATGCCATACCTTTGTTTATAAGTTGTGCAACATAGAATGATTTCCTCACCACTGTAGACACATTATGATCAAAGGCTAGATTACTACCCATGTGTGGCCCTAAGTCCCTGACTACTGGGTCAACACTAAGGGGTGTGTTGTCAATATGATAGTTACCAGGGATGGATAACTTCCCAAAGGATACTATTATGCATTTCTTGGCATTTAGTTTTAGTCCATGACTCTGACACCAGTTGTTTGTCTGTGTCAACCCCTCCTGGAAAACATTTTGGTCAGTGTAAGATTCAATGACCGCTCTTAATTTGCAATCATCTGCAAATTTAGTCAGCCAGAGACCACTGACATTGTACTTGACTTCTGAGAAGTAAATGCCAAAAAGGAGCGGTCCAAGGACTGATCCCTGAGGGACTCCACTTGTGACTGGCCTCTTTGTAGAGGTAGACCCCCCCCCCAATTCTAACTTCCTGGGTCCTGTCTGTGAGACAGTTGGCTATCCACCAGATGACATATAAGTTTGTACCTAACCTCTTGAGTTTGTCAACAATGCCTGTTTAATGTCTCCACCACCACAGTTGGGAAGCATCTGTGGGCACAATAGCTTTGGGAAAGGGATGGATAAAGGAGCAGGCCTATAAATTTTCTAAGACTGAATTTGCTGAGTTAAATTACCTTTGCAGATGCTGGTAAGGAGTACTAGAAAGGTCATGGTCTGACACCTGATGGACCACTGGACTGCTAGTGTCCACTGCAACACCTTTGTACAGAATCTTGCAGAGGCAGAAAAGGCAGAAGACAGAGAACTCAAGACCACTCCAATAACAGCCAAAACTACCACACCAGAATAACAATGGGCACTTCTCGACACTATCCAGAGACTGCAGCCAGAATCAAGCTATCTAGCGACAACACTCCAAAAGGAAGGGATGGCTTTGAGAACCTCAGAGTCAAACTTCTACCTCTAGACTCAGCATCTGTTTTCACAGAGCTGCAAATGAGAAAGTACAGTTTTGTACCTACCATAAATGTAGATGTTCGAGTGCTAATACAGCTGCAGTAATCACAGATGGGTTTTCAGCCATCAGGCGGTCCCTCGGTCGGCCGAATTCCAAAGTCTTGGTCCGGCGTCGGTTGTCGTCGCTTACTCTTCTGACGTCAGTGAGACCAGAGTATATAAGACACAGCCGACGCCATGTTCTTCAGTCTTTCTTGCCCCAGATGTCAGGTGCCCCCAAAAGGAAGGCAATACATAAATAATGCTTATCTACATATACAAGCAATGCAATGTAATCCAAAAACAGTGTAAGCAAGCAAATAAAACATAGCAGGATAACCCAGTCAGGTAGTATGAAGAGGTTGTTAGGCCCCATGCCTTTATCAAGTGGGGAAGGAGGGAGAGAAACCTGTACTGCAGCTGTATTAGCACTCGAACATCTACATTTATGGTAGGTACAAAACTGTACTATGTTCATCGTGCATACAGCTGCAGTAATCACAGATGAGTAGAGTCCCAAAGCTATGCATAGGGTGGTAGGTACTAGGAGGAACTGGGTTGAGCCAGAATGCCCTGCAAAACAGCAGTGGCAAAGCCTGCTCTTGTTCTGGAATATAAGGGCAGGTGGTAGTGTTTTGTGAAGGTATGTACAGAACTCCAAGTGGCTGCCTCCAAAATATCTTTGTAGGAACACCTCTGAGGAAGGCTGTAGAGGTGGCTGTGGCCCTGGTGGAGTGAGGTCTGATACCTGTAGGAACAGATTTCCCATGATAGGAATAACAAAACCGTATGCAGTGGCCAATCCACTTGGAAATGGTCTGTTTGGTAACTGTTTTCCCTTGAGCCCCTACAGCATAGGACACAAAAAGTTGTT